>NW_026915781.1:0-101505 GCF_034315485.1 Pezoporus occidentalis
CTCCAACCCGCGCATGCGCACTAGCCCCCCCGCTCCCGAGCATGGGCACTAGCCCCACTCCAACCCGCGCATGCGCACTAGCCCCCTTTACCCCGCGCATGCGCACTAGCCCCCCCGCTCCCGAGCATGGGAACTAGCCCCCCTCCAACCCGCGCATGCGCACTAGCCGCGCTCCCCAGCATGGGCACTAGCCCCACGCCAACCCGCGCATGCGCACTAGCCGCGCTCCCGAGCATGGGCACTAGCCCCCTCCAACCCGCGCATGCGCACTAGCCCCCCCGCTCCCGAGCATGGGCACTAGCCCCCTCCAACCCCGCGCATGCGCACTAGCCCCCCCGCTCCCGAGCATGGGAACTAGCCCCCCTCCAACCCGCGCATGCGCACTAGCCGCGCTCCCCAGCATGGGCACTAGCCCCACTCCAACCCCGCGCATGCGCACTAGCCCCAGCGCTCCCCAGCATGGGCACTAGCCCCACTCCAACCCGCGCATGCGCACTAGCCCCCCCGCTCCCGAGCATGGGAACTAGCCCCCCTCCAACCCGCGCATGCGCACTAGCCGCGCTCCCCAGCATGGGCACTAGCCCCACTCCAACCCGCGCATGCGCACTAGCCCCCTTTACCCCGCGCATGCGCACTAGCCCCAGCGCTCCCCAGCATGGGCACTAGCCCCCTTTACCCCGCGCATGCGCACTAGCCCCCCCGCTCCCGAGCATGGGAACTAGCCCCCCTCCAACCCGCGCATGCGCACTAGCCCCCCCGCTCCCGAGCATGGGAACTAGCCCCCCTCCAACCCGCGCATGCGCACTAGCCCCCAGCCCAGTTTAATCCACTCCAGATCAGTTCAATCCATCCCAGCCCAGTTTAACCCAGTCCAGTTTAACCCCCAGCCCAGTTTATCCAGCCCAGCCCAGTTTAACCCAGCATATTTAATACACCCAGCTTTAATCCCTCCAGCCCAGTTTAACCCAGTCCAGCCCCCACAGTTCCACCACAGCCCAGCCCAGTTTAACCCAGTCCAGCCCAGCCCAGTTTAACCCAGCCCCCAGTCCAGCCCAGTTTAATACCCAGCCAGTTTAATCCAGCCAGCCCAGTTTAACCCAGTCCAGCCCAGTTTGCATACAGCCCAGCCCCCAGTTCACACTAACCCAGTTTAACCCGTCCAGCCCATATTTAACCCAGTCCAGCTCAGTCTGATCCAGCCCAGCCCAGTTTAACCCAGTCTAGCTCAGTTTCATACAGCCCAGCCCAGTTCAGTTCACTCTAGCACAGTTTCACCCTGTCCAGCCCAGTTTAATCCAGTCCAGCTCAGTCCAATGCAGCCCAGCCCACTTTAACCCAATCCAGCCAAGTTTGATCCAGCCCAGCACATTTTAACCCAGTCCAGCCCAGTTTAATCCAGTCCATCTCAGTTCAATCCAGCCCAGCCCAGTCTGATACAGCCCAGCCAAGTTTAACCCAGTCCAGCCATATTTAATACACACCACTTCAGTATAATCCAGTCCAGCCCAGTTCAATCCAGTCCAGCCCAGTTTAGTTCACTCCAGCACAGTTTAATCCAGTCCAGCTAAATTTAACCCAGTCCAGCTCAGTTTAATCCAGCCCCAGCCCCAGTCACTTAAGTTTAACCATGTCCAGCCCAGTTTAATCCAGTCCAGATCAGTTTAATCCATCCCAGCCCAGTTTAACCCAGTCCAGCCCAGTTTAGCCCACCCACTCCAGCTCAGTTAATCCATCCAGCCCAGCCCAGTTTTAACCCAGTCCAGCCAGTTTGATAAGCCCAGCCCAGCCAGCCATACTTTAATCCACTCCAGCACAGTTTAACCAAGTCCAGCCCAGTTTAACCCAGTCCAGCACACTTTCATACAGCCCAGCCCAGTTTAACCCAGTCCAGCCAAGTTTAACCCATCCAGTTTGATACACTCCCCAGTATAATCCAGTTCAGTTTAACCCAGCCCAGCCCAGTTTAATCCAGTCCAGCCGAGTTTAACACAGTCCAGCCTAGTTTAACTTAGTCCAGCCCAGTTTGATCCAGCCCAGCCCAGTTTAAACCAGTCCAGCCATATTTAATACACTCCAGCTCAGTATAACCCAGTCTACACCAGTTTAACCCTGCCCATCTCAGTTTGATCCAGCCCAGCCCAGTTCAGTTCACTCTAGCACAGTTTAACCATGTCCAGCACAGTTTAATCCACTCCAGATCAGTTCAATCCATCCCAGCCCAGTTTAACACAGTCCAGCCAAGTTTAACCCAGTCCAGTAACCCAGTCCAGCCATATTTAATACACTCCAGCTCAGTATAATCCACTCCAGCCCAGTTTAACCCAGTCCAGCCCACTTTAACACAGTCCAGCTCAGTTTGATCCAGCCCAGCCCACTTTAACCCAGTGCAGCATATTTAATACACTCCAGCTCAGTATAATCCACTCCAGCCCAGTTTAACCCAGTCCAGCCCAGTTTAACACAGTCCAGCTCATTTTAAACACAGTCCAGCTCAGTTTGATCCAGCCCAGCCCAGTTTATCCCAGTCTAGCTCACTTTCATCCAGCCCAGCCCTGTTCAGTTCACTCTAGCACACTTTAAACCTCTCCAGCCCAATTTAATTCAGTCCAGCTCAGTTCAATCCATCCCAACCCAGTTTAACCAGGGCCAGCCCAGTTTGATACAGCCCAGCCCAGTTTAACCCAGTCCAGCAGTATTTAATACATACCAGCTCAGTATAATCCAGTCCACCCCAGTTTAACCCGGACCAACCCAGTTTAACCCACTCCAGCCCAGTTTTCATCCAGCCCAACCCAGTTTAACCCAGTCCAGCCATATTTAATACACTCCAGCTCAGTATAATCCACTCCAGCCCAGTTTAACCCAGTCCAGCCCACTTTAAACACTGTCCAGCCCACTTTGATACAGCCCAGCCCAGTTTAACCCAGTCCAGCTCAGTTTCATCCAGCCCAGCCCAGTTCAGTTCACTCTAGCACAGTTTAACCATGTCCAGCCCAGTTTAATCCACTCCAGATCAGTTCAATCCATCCCAGCCCAGTTTAACCCAGTCCAGCCAAGTTTAACCCAGCCCAGCCCAGTTTTCATCCAGCCCAGCCCAGTTTAAACCAGTCAAGCAAAATTTAACCCAGGCCAGCCCAGTTTCATACAGCCCACCCCAGTTTGATACAGCCCAGCCCAGTTTAACCCAGTCCAGGCAAGTTTAATGCTCTCCAGCTCAGTATAATCCAGTCCAACCCAGTTTAACCCAGCCCAGCCCAGTTTAATCCAGTCCAGCCATATTTAATACACTCCAGCTCAGTATAATCCACTCCAGCCCAGTTTAACCCAGTCCAGCCCGCTTTAAACACTGTCCAGCCCAGTTTGATACAGCCCACCCCAGTTTAACCCAGTACAGCCAAGTTTAACCCAGTCCAGCCCAGTCTGATCCAGCCCAGCCTAGTTTAACCCACTCCAGCTATATTTAATGCTCTCCAGCTCAGTATAATCCAGTCCAACCCAGTTTAACCCAGTCCAGCCCAGTTTAACCCAGTCCAGCCATATTTAATACACTCCAGCTAAGTATACTCCACTTCAGCTCAGTTTAACCCAGTCCAGAGCAGTTTAACCCAGTCCAGCTCAGTTCAACCCAGCCCAGTTTAACCCAGCCCAGCCATATTTATCATACACACTAGCACAGGTTAACCCAGTCCAGCCCAGTTTAATCCAGTCTGGCTCAATTTAACCCAGTCCTGGCCAGTTTAACTCAGTCCAGCCCAGTTTAATGCAGCCCAGCCCAGTCCAGCTCAAGCATTTTTTAACACAGTCCAGCCCAGTTTAATTCAGTCCAGCCCCCAGCCCAGTTTAACCCAGTCCAGCCCAGTTTAACACAGCCAGCCCAGTTTAATCCAGTCCAGTCCAGTTTAATCCTGCCCAGCCCAGTTCAGTTTACCAGCACACTTTAACCCACTCCAGCCCAGTTTAATCCAGTCCAGCCCAGTTTCACCCAGCCCAGCCCAGTTTAACCCAGTCCAGCCATATTTAATACACTCCAGCTCAGTATAATCCACTCCAGCTCAGTTTAACCCAGTCCAGAGCAGTTTAACCCAGTCCAGCTCAGTTTGATCCAACACAGCCCAGTTTAACCTAGTCCAGCTCACTTTGATCCAGTCCAGCCTAATACACAACTCTCCAGCCCAGTTTAACCCAGTCCAGCCCAGTTTAAGCCCAGTTTAACCCAGTCATTTTTAATACACTCCAATTTAATCCAGTCCAGCCCAGTTTATTTCTGTCCAGACCAGTTTGATACAGCCCAGCCCAGTTCAAACCAGCCCACCCAAGTTTAACCCAGCCCAGACCAGTTTATCCCAGTCCAGCCATATTTAATACACACCAGCTCAGTATAATACAGCCCAGCCCAGTTTAACTCAGTCCACAGCCATATTTAATACACACCAACTCAGTATAATCCAGCCCAACCCAGTTTAACCCAGCCCAGCCCAGTTTAACCCAGTCCTGCCCAGTTTAAGTTAAGCCCAGTCCAGCTCCAGTTAATCCACTCCAGCCCAGTTTAACCCACTCCAGCCCAGTTTAACCCATATTTAATACACACCAGCTCAGTATAATCCAGTCCACCCCAGTTTAACCCAGTCCAGACCAGTTTAACCCATTCCAGCTCAGTTTGATCCAGTCCAGACAAGTTTAACCCAATCAAGAACAATTTAACCCATTCCAGCTCAATTAGATCCAGCCCAACCCAGTTTAAACCAGTCCAGCTCAGTTCAATCCAGCCCAGCCCTGTTTAACCCAGTCCAGCCCAGTTTCATACAGCCCAGCCAAGTTTAACACAGGCCACCCCAGTTTGATACTGCCCAGCCCAGTTTAACCCACTCCAGACATATTTAATCCACTCCAGCCCAGTTTAACCCACTCCAGCCATATTTAATACACAACAGCTCAGTATAATCCAGTCCAGACCAGTTTAACCCAGGCCAGCTCAGTTTGATCCAGCCCAACCCAGTTTAACCCAGTCCAGCCGTATTTAATACACTCCAGCTTAGTATAATCCAGTCCAGCCCAGTTTAACCCAGTCCAGCCAAGTTTAACCCAGGCCAGCCCAGTTTGATCCAGCCCAGCCCAGTTTAACCCAGTCCAGCCATATTTAATACACACCAGCTCAGTATAATCCAGCCCAGGCCAGTTTAACCCAGTCCAGCTCAATTTAACCTAGCGCAGATAAGTTTAACCCAGTCGAGTTCAGTTTAATCCAGCCCAACCCAGTTTAACCTAGTCCAGTACAGTTTAATCCAGTCCAGCTAAATTTAATCAAACCCAATGCAGTTTAACACAGTCCAGCCCACTTTAACACAGGCCAGCCCAGTTTGATACAGCCCAGCCCAGTTTAACCCAGTCCAGCTCAGTTTAACCCAGGCCAGCCCAGTTTGATCCAGCCCAGCCCAGTTTAACCCCGTCCAGCCATATTTAATACACTCCAGCTCAGTATAATCCAGTCCAGCCTAGTTTAACTTAGTCCAGAAGAGTTTAATCCGGTCCATCACAGTTCAATACAGACAAGGCGTGTTTAACCCAGTTCAGCCAAGTCTGATTCAGCCCAGCCCAGTTTAACCCAGCCCAGCCCAGTTTGATCCAGCCCAGCCCAGTTCAGTTCACTCTAACACACTTGAACCCTGTCCAGCCCAGTTTAATCCACTCCAGATCACTTCAATCCATCCCAGCCCACTTTAACCCAGTCCAGCCAAGTTTGATCCAGCCCAGCCCAGTTTAACCCACTCCAGACATATTTAATCCACTCCAGCCCAGTTTAACCCACTCCAGCCATATTTAATACACACCAGCTCAGTATAATACAGCCCAGCCCACTTTAACCCAGTCCAGCCATATTTAATACATTCCAGCTCAGTATAACCCAGTCCACCCTAGATTAACCTAGTCCAGCCCAGCCCAGTTCTATCCAGCCCAGCCCAGTTCAGTTCACTCTAACACACTTGAACCCTGTCCAGCCCAGTTTAATCCACTCCAGATCAGTTCAATCCATCCCAGCCCACTTTAACCCAGTCCAACCCAGTTTGATACAGCCCAGCCCAGTTTAACCCAGTCCAGCCATATTTAATACACACCAGCTCAGTATAATCCAGTCCACTCCAGTTTAAACCAGTCCAGCCATATTTAATACACTCCAGCTCAGTATAATCCAGTCCACCCTCCAGCCATATTTAATAACTTAAACCAGTCCCAGATGAGTTTAGTCCACTCCAGATCAGTTCAATCCACTCCAGCCCAGTTTAACCCAGTCCAGCCATATTTCATACACACCAGCTCAGTATAATACAGCCCAGCCCAGTTTAACCCAGCCCAGCCCACTTCAGTTCACACTTGAACCCTGTCCAGCCCAGTTTAATCCATTCCAGATCAGTTCAATCCATCCCAGCCCACTTTAACTCAGTCCAGTCCAGTTTGACCCAGCCCAGCCCAGTTTAACCCACTCCAGACATATTTAATACACAACAGCTCAGGAGGTGAAGGTGCCAAGTGAGGAGGGCTGTGAGGAGGTAAGGGATTTGTGTGTGTGTGTGCGGTAGATTAGAATTGAGAAGAAGGTGTTCAGTGCTTTTAGTGTTTGTGTTTGGTATTGCAGGTCTTGCCCTGGACCTCTGGAGTCGGATGAGTGCTTGAGGTGAGTCAGGGAGGTAAGGAGAAGGATTGTAGGGTCGGTCAGTTTTGCAAGAACCATGGTCATTGGAGTTTTTTGCTCTTCTTGGGCATGGAGAGTAGGAGACGCTTGGAATGAGACTGTGGAACGGCTTTGGGACAGGCGAGTCCAGTGTTGAGGAGCTTTGGAGGAGCCCAAGGGTTGGTAAGGAAAAGGCCGGGCAGGATGGCTGGGGTAGTGGAGATGAGGGCCACCACAGGCTGTTCCCTGTTTTTGGTTTGTTTCTGGCAGATGATGAAGAGGAACTTGTCAAGGTCTGCAGCATGGCTGGCGTCTGCCATGGGAGTTCTGAGCTGTGAGGTTGCCTCGAGACACATGGGACTCTGCACGCTAAGTAGAGGGACTCTTTTGTAAGGCGAGGGGGTGGGGGACAATGTCAGAATGGCAGGAAGGGGTTTGAGATGTAGCCTTCCAGTGTAGTATTTGAGCCAGAATGTCTGAGAAGACGCTTGGAGGTGCCTGGGAGGGGAATGGTCAGTTTCAGCATAGGTAGCGCGTGGGAGTTAAATGCCAGGGTGAAAAGGTGCCATTTGTGGGGCTTAAGTCAGGGGCAATAGGTAATGGTCCTTGGTGAACCAGGCAAGGGTGGGAAAGTAGTGTTTGTTGCCTTTGGCTCCTCGCAGAGAGTTGTGCTGTGGCCGCTTCAGGCGAAGTCCAGCTTTGGTTCCTAGCCAGAAAGTTGTGCTTTAGAACTGCCTGGAGAAGTCCTGACCCTTGGAGACCTTCCTAGATACGGCTGGCCGCTTCTTGCGACGTGGGCTGGCCCCCTGCGTAGCAATGAGCGTACGTTTTTGTGAGAATGAAAGCCCGAGCCTCATGCTGTGTGAGGGAGGCAGAAGCTCATCCCAGCCAGGTGAAGGTTGCCTGCGCAGGGACGCCCGCTAAGGTTGAGCCTGCCACCTCGCACTGCCATGATGATTGTCGGAGCTGTTTGCCGATGGTCTTCCCAGGGTCCTTGGGGTTGGTAAGATATCCCTCACCTGGAATTCTTGAACTCTGGAACATGTGTAGTGAGTTTTTATAATCACAGTGTAGCTCTCTCTCTTGATAATCTGTGTGAATGGGCAGAAGAGCTCTGGGAATAAGCTTGTAATTAGTGTGTCAGGGCCAGAGAGTCTACTTGGGGGTGGGTATGATAGTATATCTGGAGTTTTAATGTCTGAGCCAGAGGGTGTGAGGGTCTGTGTTGAGATTGTCTGACTGTCAGTCTGTGTATGCATGTTAACCTAAGTGTCAGTGTGAATCTGGCCTGAGACACAGAGGCAGAATTAACTTTTGCTTGGCATTGTGGTGACTAATGCCAGGTTGTTCTTGGAAATGGCGAGATGGTTAGCCACTTGTGAGAGGCTGATGTAGGAGGGTTGAGCAGTGCTGAAGGTACCAGGTAGGTAAACTTGTTGTGTCAGAAGGAAGTTATGCCTTATTCTCCTGGGGGGCTTATGACTTGCTGTGTATTTTTAATTTGGAGGTCCAGAACAAGGAGCTAAGTGGGACCTGTGACCTAGAGCTGACTTGAGCAAGGTGAGCTATATTTTGCAGACTGAATCAGCAACTGAGTGTCTTATAATTTTCATGAAATTAAAACATCCCTCGTTATTGTTTTCTGTAGGCAGTGCTCAGGTTTGGAGAACTGCAGATCTGCAGATCAGAGAACTCCAGCTCAGTTTACTTTAGCCCAGCCCAGTTTAGTCCAGTCCAGCCCAGTTTAATCCAGTCCAGCTCACTTTAATCCAGTCAAGCCCACTTTAATTCACCCCAGCCCAGTTTACCTCAGTCCAGCACATTTTAGTCCCGTATAAGCCAGTCCAGCTCAGTTTAATACAGTCAAGACCAGTTTAACCCAGTCCAGTCAAGTTTAATGCAGTCCAGCGCAGTTTACTCCACACCAGCCCTGTGTATTCCAGTCCAGCTCAGTTTAATCAAGGACAACCCAGTTAATCACACTCCAGTTCTGTATAATCCAGTCCAGCTCAGTTAAAACCAGTCCAGCCCAGTTTAATCCAGTCCATCTCAGTTCAATCCAGCCCAGCCCAGTTTAACCCGGTCCACTCAAGTTTAACCCAGTCCAGCCCAGTCTGATACAGCCCAGCCAAGTTTAACCCAGTCCAGCCCAGTTTAACCCAGTCCAGCCCACTTTAATACAGCCCAGCTCAGTTTAATCCTGCCCAGCCCAGTTTAACAGTGTCCAGCTCAGTTTAACGCAGTCCAGCCCAGTTTAATACAGTCCAGCAAAGTTGGATCGTGCCCAGCCCAATTCAGTTCACTCTAGCACAGTTTAACCCTGTCCAGCCAAATTTAATACACTCCAGCTCAGTTCAATCCAGCCCAGCCCAATTTAACCCAGTCCAGCTCAGTTTGATCCAGCCCAGTCCTCCAGCTCAGTTAACCCAGCCCAGCCCAGTTTAACCCACTCCAGCCCAGTGTTACCCCAGTCCAGCGCAGTTTAACCCAGCCCAGCTCAGTATAATACAGCCCAGCCCAGTTTAACCCAGTCCAGCCATATTTAATACACTCCAGCTCAGTATAATCCAGTCCAGCCCTGTTTAACCCAGTCCAGACCATTTTAACCCAGTCCAGCTCAGTTTGATCCAGCCCAGCCCAGTTTAACCCAGTCCAGCTCACTTTGATCCAGCCCAGCCCAGTTCAGTTCCCTCTAACCCAGTTTAACCCACTCCAGCAGAGTTTAACCCAGTCCAGCCATATTTAATACAGTCAAGGTCATTATAATCCAATCCAGCACTGTTTAACCCAGTCCAACCCAGTTTAACCCAGTCCAGCTCAGCTGATTCAAACCCAGCCCAGTTCAACACATTCTAGCCCAGTTTAATCCCATCCAGCTCAGTTTAATCCAGCCAAAACCAGTTTAACACAGTCCAGCCCAAATTAACCCTATCCAGCCTGGTTTAATCCAGTCCAGTGCAGTTTAATCCAGCCCAGCCCAGTTTAAGTCACTTCACTCTAGCACAGTTTAACCCTGTCCAGCTCAGTTTAATCCAGTCCAGCTCAGTTAGATCCAGCCCATTACACTTTAATTCACTCCAGCTAAATTTCCATCCAACCCAGCGCACTTTAACACAGTCCAGCCCAGTTTAACCCAGTCCTGCACACTTCAATCCAGTCCAGTTCAGTTTAACCCAGTCCAGCCCATTTTAACCCAGACCAGCTCAGTTTAACCCAGTCCAGCCATATTTAGTACACTCCGGCTCAGTACAATCCAGTCCAGCCCAGTTCAATCCAGCCCAGATTAACCCAGTCAAGCTCAGTTTAACCCAGCCCAGCCCAGTTTAACCCAGTCCAGCCATATTTAATACACTCCAGCTCAGTATAATCCAGTCCAACCCAGTTTAACCCAGTCCAGCTCAGTCTCATCCAGCCCAGCCCAGTTTAACCCAGTCTCAGTTTGATCCAGCCCAGCCCAGTTTAACCCAGTCCAGCCATATTTAATATACTCCAGCTCAGTATAATCCAGTCCTGCCCAGTTTAACCCAGTCCAGCTCAGTTTAACGCAGTCAAGCCCAGTTTATTCCAGTCCAGATCAATTTACCCCAGTCCAGCTCACTTTAACCCAGTCCAGCTCAGTTTCATCCAGCCCAACCAAGTTCAGTCCACTCTAGCACAGTTTCACCCTATCCAGCCCAGTTTAATCCAGTCCAGCTCAGTTCAATCCAGCCCAGCTCAGTTTAACCCAGTCCAGCCCACTCTGATACAGCCCAGCCCAGTTTAACCCAGTCCAGCCATATTTAATACACTCCAGCTAAGTATAATCCAGTCCAGCCCTGTATAACCCAGTCAAGACCAGTTTAACCCAGTCCAGCCCAGTTTTATCCAGTCCAGCTCAATTTAATACACTCCAGCTCAGTATAATTCAGCCTAGCCCAGTTTAACCCAGTCCAGCCATACAGCCAGCCCATTTAACCCAGTCCAGCTCACTCCACTCATCAGTTTAATCCAGTCCAGCTCAGTTTAATCAAGCCCAGCCCAGTGCAACACATTCCAGCTCAGTTTAATCCAGTCCAGCTCAATTTATTCCAGGCAAAACCAGTTTAAACCTGTCCAGCCCACTTCAACACAGTCCAGCCCAATTTAACCCTGACCAGCCAAGTTTAATCCAGTCCAGCTCAGTTTAACCCAGTCCAGCCCAGTTTAATATAGGGTTAGGGTTAGTTTAGCCTAGCCTGCCTTAGATTACCCTAGCCTATCCTAGCTCTGCTGGGTTAGATTAGATTACCCTAACCCATCCTATCTTGGGTTAGATTAGCATAGCTCTCTCTGGGCTACATTAGAATAGCCCATCCTAGCCTGCGTTAGCCTAGCATCGGTTAGATTATCATAGCCTAGCTCTGCTGGGTTAGATTAGACTAGCCTCGGTCAGCCTGGGTTAGATTAACCTCGCCTAATGTGGTTTAGCATAACTAGGGTTAGGTTACATTAGCCTAGCCTAGCCTGGGTTAGCCTAGCCCAACCGAATCTGGGTTGGGGTAGATTATTCGTGCTCTACTCACCCTGCTGCTGGGCAGATTAGTCTATTTTAGGGATAAGGATTGGGGAGACATCTTTGGTTACGGGTAGTGTTAGGGGTTAGGTTTTGGATTAGGTTTATGGTTAGAATTAGGGTAAGAGTTAGGGTCGATTTATCCCGGGTCAGATTATCCCGGGTCAGATTATCCCGGGTCAGATTATCCCGGGTCAGATTAGCTTAGCCCACATTTGGTTAGTTCTGACTGGTAATATTATCCCAGACTAGTCTCGGTTTCATGTGGCAGAGTTATATTGAATTAGCATAGCCAAGGATGGGGTAGACTAGCCAAATTCTCCATTGAAACGCTAAATTCTGCATTTAAACACTAAATTCCGCATTGCAACACCATTGTTCCCAAGTGAAACACTAACTTCTGCATTGAAATGCTAACTTGTGCAGTACGAGATTAAGTTCTCCATTGGTACATTGGGCATTGAAACACTAAATTCTTCATTGAAACATTAAGTTCTGAAATGAAACAATTCTCTATTGAAACACTCAGTTTTGCATTGAAACAGTAAGTTAACCATTGAAACCATTCAGTTCTGCCCTGAAATACTAAGTTCGGCATTCAAACACTAAGACCTGCATTGAAATGCTATGTTCTGCTTTGAAATGCTACGTTCTCCATTGAAACTGTATCTTGTCCATTGAAACGCTACGTTCTCCAAGCACACACAAAGTTCTCCAGTTAGACACAAGGTTCTCCAATTAGACACAAGGATCACCAATTAGACACTAAGTTCTCCTTTGAGACAGTACATTCTCCAATTAGACACTAATTTCTAAAAACTTTTGAGTTGTAAAAGCATCCAAGTTCTAAAAACAGTTCAAATTGACAACCCACGTAAAAAAAACCAACTTGGGGAGGAAAAGAAAAAAAATCCCATGTCTGCCATTTTAGTTTCTAAACATCTGAAGACCTGGAAAGGACAAATATTTCAAATCTACAACCCACGTCCCACGCACACACTCAAGCCCTAAACCTAGAAACACCCACACACGCTTCCACACATCTACATATAGTCACTCGCATGAAAAATGCAACACCCTGATGCCTTTCACACGGGCCCAAACTCTGCCTCCGCTCGTCCCTGCCAAGCCTGACCCACTTTTAAACAACCAACGCCTGCAGTCAGGATATAAAGAACAAGGTCTAAAGAGCAGGTTTAGCATCTTTAGTCCTAGCAGTGATGTGGAAGCACCAACACAGATCACAATCAAATACACTCATTGAAACAGTCAAGCTGTACTAACCTGCCCACTGTAAGATGGTGCTATAAAATGCCCCACTTTCTTCTTCTCATCCCTATGGCACATTTCAGACCTATTCCTGCTCTCCTGATGCTGTTCCCCACCCCTCTTCTCACAAAAACTAGTCTTTCTGCTTAATTTTTATAGTGTTTTAAGTCTCAAGCCAAAATTATTACTCAGATGTCCCATACTAGGCACCTGGGTGTTTACTGCACCCACCCAATTAATTTCCATCATCTGCAGTAACAGCAGTTAGAAAAAAAAGAACAGAAACCAGAAATCCAGCCATATAACATTTTAGAGGCAAACAAATAGAGGGAAATACCCTGAAATATTAACTACATCAGGCTGTAAAGAACCAGCGCCCTCTATACTTTAAAAGTGAGAAATAAACAAGCTAAAAACCATTCTTAAACCTTTCCCTGCCAAAAATCACCATTTCTTTAACAGCTTCTACATCCCAAAACAACATTAATGTTCTGCTTTGGTCTTCTTTAAACCTAAGCATTCAAGTTAGCTTTTACAAGAGCACAGACCCAAAGGCACCCTTGAAAAATCTCCTAGTCATATAACTAGTATATACATTCAGTAACCACAACCATGACCATCATATGCAAAAACAAACAGAGACAAAAGAGAAGGAATTAGAACAAAAACAAACCTTGCCATAATTTCTGTGCCTGAGAGCAACCAAAAAAATCTGCTTAGCTCAAAACCACCAATAACAATAGCACCTCAAACAAAACCACAGCACAAAAGAGTTTACTGGTATATGCACACATAAATACTAAAGTAGCTTAAAATATTTAGCCCCAAAAAAATCATTTCAAAGAACTCAAAAAACAAAAGCAGAAACAAAGCACAAAGCATTAAATCCACAAAACCCCCCAAACACCTTACCTTCAAGAGAGCCAAACCCTATAGAAGCTCCTTGTTTGGAAGCTGTGCCTTATATACCCCAGGCCCTACCCACAGCCCCTCCCTCACAGCCCTGGCTCAGGGGTGGGTCAAACCAGCAGCTGAGGTAAATACAGCCTGACAAGGTACAGCTGGCTCTTTTGGTTTCTGGCTTTACCTTTTTGGCCTTCTTTTGCTGCCTTACATTTACATTCAGAACTCACAGGCTGCACAGCTTCACTTTTATGCAGTTAGGCTCTGAATTATATTTGGTTTCAGACCACACAGGGTTTTTCTGTCTCAGGTTCTGGGGCTCAGACTCACATGGGTTTGCTTCCATACAGACTGGGTCAGACTCGTGTATTTAAACTGCACAGACACTCCAGCTCAGACTTGGGCTCAACCTGGCATTCACTGCCTCACACGTCCACACGAATCTCACATTGAGACTAACACAGGCCCCCTGGCTCAGACTTGCTCTCACATTTTAAGTGAAAAAAGACGTGCAGGTTATTTAGCCAAGGTGAGCCATGCTTAGAACACCCAAGTAACAACTTATTTCATGGTCTTGTAATTTTCATAAAACTGTATTTTTTATTTCTTGTTAGTGTTTTCCAAGGGGTGTCCATGTTAGAATAAAGGGATGGAAAACCTTTCAAGTTTAGTGGATGAGTAGTGAAATGACAGGAGAGAGAAATGATAGTTGCTGAGGTCACTTTTTCCAAGCACTGTGGTCATTTGTCTCTATTGCACTCCTAGGACCTGGAGAGAAGGAGAGGCTCAGTGTTGTACTCTACTATGGGATTGGAACAGGAAAACATAATGTTGAGGAGCTTTGAAGGAGGAAGAGGGCTGTTACAGACTAGGTCAGTATTGGTGGGTGGGGTGGTGGTGATGATGATGGCCAGCACAGGGTGTTCCTGTTGGTTCCTTTGTTTGTTGCAGGTTATACAGAGGAACTTGGCAGCTGTGGCAAGATCCCAAGACTTTGATGTGGGTGTTCTGAGCATCTAGGGCAGCTTGAGACCCATGGCACTATGGAAGTTAAGTAGAAGGATTGCTGGTTGGGACTGGAGGGTGAGAGACAAGGTCAGGAGGGCAGGAAGGGGTTTGAAGTGTAGCATGGGGCTGAGGGGAAGGCAGGGGTTACTTTGCAGCATGAGCTTACATGGGTAGCTTACCCAGCTTAGCACAGCACCGTTTAGCACAGTTCAGACCAGTTCAGCCTACCCCAAACCAGTTTAGCCCAGTTCAGACAAGTTTGTCCCAGTTCAGACCACTCCAGCCCACTTTAGCCCACTTCAGACAGGCCTAACTCAGTTCAGAACAGATTAGCCCAGTTAAGGCAGGTTTAGCACAGTCACATCTGGTTTAGCCCAGTTCAGACCAATATAGCCCAACACAGCATAGTCTGGACCAGTTTAGCCCAGTATACTCCACTTTAGCCCAGCCCACTTTAGCCCAGTGCACGCCAGTCCAGCCCACTTTATCTCACTTCAGACACTTCACCCCAGTTCAGCCCAGCCCGTTTAGCCCACTTTAGCCCAGCGCAGCCAACTTTAGCACAGTCCATTCCAGCTTAGCCCAGCCCACTTTAGCCCAATTCAGACCAGTTTAGCCCTGTTCAGATCAGTTTAGCCCAGCCCAGCCTAGACCACTCAGCCCAGTTTAGCCCAATTCAGACCTGTCCAGACCAATTTAGCACAGTTCAGTAGGGTTTAGCCCAATTCAGACCACTCCAGCACACCTTAGCCCTGTAGAGCCCACTTGAGCCCACTTTAGCCCACTTCAGCCCAGCCCAGCAGTTCAGCCTAGTTTAGCCCAATTCACATCTGTCCAGATCAGTTTAGCGCTATTAAGCCCAATTTAGGTCAGTCCAGCCCAGTTTAGCCCAGCACAGCACAGTTTAGCCCCACGCAGCCCAGCCCAGTACACTTTAGCCCTTCCCAGCCCAATGTAGTACAGTTTAGACCAGCTCAGTCCAGACCACTTTAGCCCAGTCCAGCTTGTCCCAGCCCAGTTTAACCCAGTTCAGCCCAGTTTACAGCCCAGCCCACTCTAGCTCAGCCCAGACAAGTTGAGCCCCATTAAGCCGTTTAGCACAATTAAACCCGGTTTAGCTCAGCCCAGCACGGCCAAGACCTGATCAGCCATTTCAAGCTCAGTTTAGCCCAGTTCAGCACCGCCCAGCAAAATTTACTCCAATTCAGCCCAGTCCAGCCCAATTTAGACAAGCTCAGATCTGGCCAACTCAGTGGACAGATCCGGTTAACTCCCTATTAACACCCCCCCCCCCCCCTTGCCCACCATTCCCCTATATTGGACCTATTGCCCCCCCCATTGCCTCACATTAGCCCCGGTCCCCCCTAAGGCCACCCCCATTGCCCTACCTGGGGTACTATGGAGGGATTTGAGGCTCTGGAGTCCCTACATGTGGGTCTATGGGGGAATTACAGGGCATAGGGGGGGTCTGAAGTCCCTACATGGGGGGCTATGGGGGCATAAGCGGGGATATGGTGGTCTGGTGGGAAAGCGAGGAGCGACAGCAATGCAGTTGGCACCATTGCAAAGCTCACTGTGTGCTGAAGAGGCCCAGCACCAGCTTGCCCTCCTGGTGCTTCAGGAGGAAAAACTCAAACCAAAAAGCTAAGAGAGCTCAAAGCCACCTAAAAAGTGACAGAACAGCACAGAACTGACCGCAGAACGGCCCAAGAGCTGCATGAGGTCCCTAACATCCAAAGTGCTAACATCCAGCTGCTGCTCCCACCCAGAATGTGCCAGGGCAGAAATCCTCTTGTACACACAGAGAGCTCTGCAACGGTGCCAACCGCATTGCTGTCGCTCCTCGCTTTCCCATCTAAAAGTCCAGTTGTGCAACCTCTATGGCACACTTTCTGTCCCGGTTCTTCGGCTGTGGGAGCCGAACTTGCACCCCACAAAACCAGGTTGGGGGGGGGGGGGGCGCGGTGTCGCGCCGGGCGCCGCTCTCTGCTTCCGTCTTGTGTCCAGATTCCGGTACTGCAGGTGGTGGTGATAGGAGGGTGCCATACGGCCCCGGGCGCCTCTTGGTTCTGCCATCCTGTGTCAGAATTCCAGTGGCAATGGGAATATGCCGCTGGGATGCTGGATGAGGCACCAACCTCGCGCCCATCATGGAGATGCTTCTTTGCTAGCAGAGCTTCATTCTTTAGGAGATGCAAAGCTGATTTTGGGGCTGCTGTGGTCACACTGGGATGTTGGTGCATCATTGGGGCTGAATCCTGCCTGAACCCCAGGATTCTGGGGCTGGGGATGTTGGCTCTGGCACTGGCATGAGAGGCTGAAGCTGCCAGTGCTGCCTGTTCCACCAATAAAGGCTATTGGCTGCTGGGGGTGAGCAGAGCCAGAGGGGGTGTCTCTGGTACCCTGAGACATCGGTGGCCACAGGGAAAACAGCTCTTCATGATCTATTGGGCTCTGCTGATCTATACTGGGCTGTAAGGGTCTATATTGGGCTGGATGGACCTATACTGAGCTGTACAGGTCTCTATTAGGCTCTACTGCTCTATACTGGGCTAGGCAGGTCAATACTGGGCTATAAAAATCCATACTGGACTGCACAGGTCAATACTGGGCTATAAAAATCTATACTGGGCTGCACAGGTCTATACTAGACTACTGATCTAGACTGGTCTATACAGATTATACTGGGCTGTAAGGAACAATACTAGGCTGTACGGGTCCATACTGCGTTGTACAGATCTACACTGGGCTGGGCCAGTAGATCTGATGTCAGTAGATCGCACTAGGCCATACTGAGTTGTACTGGACTGTACTAAGCTGCATTGGGCTGTACTGGGGTATACTGGGCTATGCTGGTCGGCAAAGGACTGTATTGGACTGTGTGTCTATACCAGTCTGTACAGGGCTATACTGGGAGGTTTCAAGGCATGGGGGTATGGGCAAGAGACTGGAGTACAGGCAGGGGATGGGGGTACAGGCAGAGGCTGGAGCCGGGGCTGTGGGGAACTGGGAATGGTGGGATGGAGCTGGGATTGGGGTGACAGGGGGAAGCACACGTGGTATCACCCCATTTCCTGGGCCTGATGCCAAGTGGCAGGCAATGGCGTGAGCGTGTGGCAGCACCTGGAGCTCGCTGGCACTGCCACAACACAGAACAACATGGAACGACATGGTATGACATAGCATGACATGGCACGGCGTGGAATGACACAGCATAACACGGCACAAAACGCCAGGTGGCGGCATGGGCCCAGATAGGCTGGAGCATGGGATGGGGACAGGGACAAGGGGACAACCACGGTGGTGACAGTGCTCAAGGTGTTTGAGTGTGTCTAGGGGCACACACAATGCACGGCTGTGTGCATGAGACATGTACTTGCATGCAAATGTTATGTCTGGCTACATGTGCATGATACATGTACCTACATGCACATGCAATACACACCTGCATGAACATGATCCATGTACCCACATGCACACATGATGCATGCTTGCATGCATGTGGTATACAGATCTGTATTATGTGCGATACACGGGCATATTTCCATGCTGCATGCACACACGACACATGTCCATGTGCCGACACATACAGTACATGGAGCGGGATCAGGACCGAGCACCGGGGTGGGGGGGTGGTGCTTGGCCGGAGGCGGGAGGAGGAGCATCACCAGCACCTCCCTGCGTGGTCGCAGAGACACTGCTTTCATCCCCTCTCTCTTCTTCTCCATCCCATCCTCCTCTTGATCTCCATCTTCCTTTTAAGCCCCTCCACCTCTTCCTCCCCCTTCTCCTCTTGCTTTTCCTGCCCCTCCACCTCTTTCTTCCCCTCCTTCTCCTCTTCCTCTCCATCTCCATCTTCCTCTTCCCCCTCCCTCCTCCTCCTTCTCCTCCTCTTCCTCCCCCTCTCTACACCACCCCCAGCAGCTGGCACCTGATGGGCCCCTCCGACACAGCCGTGCTGCTGCTGCCCCCCCTTATCCTGGCACTTGCAGGTAGGAGGAACCCTGTGGGGGGATGTGGGTTGGACCCCGGGGACCCCAAACTCCAGGGACCCTTAACGTGTGGGGGGAGGGGAACCCCGAGGGCCCTTGGAGGGGGATACACACATGACTGGGGACCCAGGCCCAGGACCTCCTAATTTTGGGGGTGGAGGGTGAAACCCCAAAAAGCCCAAATGCTGGGACCCCTCATAATGGGGAGCGGGAAGGCGGAATCCCCAATACCAGGGACCCTTAACACTGAGGGGTGGACCCCAAGAGACCCCATTTCTGGGCGGAGGGGGGACCAAGGACCCCTTAGTAGCATGTGTATGTAGGTACATGTATCATGTGCATGCAGATACATGTATCATGGGGGACACAGGAGGGACCCCTAGGACCTCAGACACTGGGTGCCTGTTTTTGGGGGGCCTCTAGGGACCCTTAATGTTGGGGGATGGATCCCCAGGAGACCCTATTTCGGGGAGGAGGGGCTCACAAGCAGAGTCCTCAGCCACGGGGTGCCAGGGATGAGCCGTCAGGGGGTGTCCCCTGGTGGGGGCTCTTGCAGGGGCTGCCTGCAGTGCGTTCACAGTGAGGGCCTGGCCGCGGGTGGCCGTGGTTCCCTTTGGGGGCTCGGTGGCCATCAACTGCAGCCGCAGCGCTTGCCCGGGGGGCAACGCCACATTGGGGCTGGACACCCCCTTACCCATGGCTCTGGGAGCCGGTGGGCACCGGTGGCAAAGCTTCTGGCTCCTCAACGTGTCCCAGTGGAACCCCAGCACCGCCACATGCTATGGGCACTGTGGTGACACCCAAGTCAATGCCAGCGCCGGGGTCCTTGTGTACCGTGAGTACCAGGATGAGGGGGAAAGAGGGTGGTGCTGATAGGGGGGGCTGTGGTTGATAGTTTGGTGTCACCACATCTCAGGGCTACCGGAGCGGGTGGTGCTGGAACCTGTGCCAGCTTTGGCGGTGGGTGAGAGCAGGAACCTCACGTGCCATGTGCTGGAGGTGGCTCCAGTGGGCAACTTGACAGTGACATTGCGCCGAGGGGCTGAAACGTTGCGGACAGCGAGTTTTGGTGCTGTGAATGGCAGCACCAGCGTGGCTGTCACCCATGTGCTAAGCGCCGGGCCCGGGGACCACGGGCAGGATGTCACCTGCCATGCTGAGCTGTCTCTGCGGCCACATGGGCCCCTCTTCGCCCGCGCCGCCACCCCCATCAGGCTCTCAGTGTTCGGTGAGTTCTGGTGCTGGTGCCCATGGACCCAGCCAGGGGAAAGGGTTGGAGCAGCTCAGCACCACCATGGCCCTGTCCCCATCCTGTCTCATCCCAGTCCTCATCTGATCTCCATCCCAATCCCATTTCCATGTCCCTGTTACCATCCGCATCTCAGTCTTCTTCTCTATCGTATCTCTATCCTCGTTCCTCCTCCCATCCTAGTCTCATCTCCATTTCCATCCTAATCCCATGCCAATCCTATTCCTGTCCCCAATTCCCGTCTTTGTGCCATACCAATCCCCACCCCAGTCTCCATCCCCTTCCCATCTCCATCCCAGTCTTCTTCCTATCCCCTCCCCAACCCCATCCAAGTCCTTTTCCCATCCCCTCCCCAATCCCATCCTAGTCCAATTCCCATCCCAGTCCCCATTCCCATCTCCATCTGTTCCCATCCAGTCCCATCCCAGTCTCTCTGGGACTGCCCAGCTTAGCTCCAGAACTCTAATCCCTTTCCCATTCCTGAATCTCTCCCTGCCTTCACCCAGTGGCCACGGCCATGCTGGAATCACTTCCAGCAACTCCATGTCCTCACCGGCACCCGGTGAGTGTCCGGCCATTGGGATCCATGATCCTGGTGATGCCACGTCCCTGCAGCTCTCCCAGAGCCACCGCAGCTCCAGGCTCCATCCCGCCTGGAGCTCGGCACCACCAGCACCGCCACCTGCCAGCTCACCGGCGCCTTCCCCGCTGGCGATGTCCGCTTCACCCTCACACTGGCCGGGCAGAGCCTGAACTTCACTACGACGGTGGCCGGGGACGTGCTGACCAGTGTCACCATGCTGGCACCCAGCACCGTGGGACCGCAGGAGCTGATCTGCACCGCCGCAGTGGGCACAGCTGCACGTACTGCACAGAGGCAGCTCCATGTCTACCGTAAGGCACCGGGTGAGGGGGTAATAGGAGCCCATCCCGAAATCCCATTGGACCACCAGCACCTTTCCCACAGGCTTCCCAGCACCTGTCCTAGAGCTGAGCCCAGCATCAGCTCCAGCGGGCAGCGAGGTGCTGGTGAGGTGCCATATTAGTGCTGCCGAGCCCCCGGCACTGTGGCTACAGCTCCGTGATGCTGACAGCGGGATCCTGGCTGAGGGGCCACATTCCCAGCTGGAGCTGCCGCTGGTGGCCAGCCGTGAAGACAACGGGCGGCGATTCAGGTGCCGGGCCAGCCTGGACGTCAATGACACCATGGTGACAAAGGACGTGGACACCCAGCTCTCCGTGCTCTGTGAGTGCTGCTCTGCCGATGGCTGCTCCCTGCATTCCTGATTGTCTTGACCTGGGTGGAGTCAATGGATCGGTCACTTGGTTGAAATTAACTCAGTTTAACAGTGTTTGAGCCAGGCTTCTTTTCCAGCCTCTCCCATTGCCACATCCCAACGTCTTTTCCAGATATGCCTGAGCTGGCAGCGAGTGACTGTCCTGGGAACCGGACATGGCTGCGAGGGACATGGGAAGCTCTTTCCTGCCACGCCACTGGCAACCCTGTGCCCACTGTAGTGTGTGGCCGGAACGGCATCACTGTCAGCACCAGGGTCCCAGAGCTGGTCACCCGCTCCCGAGCCGGCACCTACCTATGCAATGCCACCAACAGCTTGGGGACAGAGAGCCAGCTCGTCACTGTCCGCGTGGAGTGTGAGTGGCACCGGTACCCTGCGCTGCGGTGGCACCAGCAGCACCGGCGCTAACCACGAGCCCTGTTTGCCCCCTCCCCAAGATGAGCCCACGCTGACGGAGAGGGGCTGCCCCACGCACCGGGTCTGGGTGGAGGGCGAGCGGCGGGAGCTGTCATGTCGCGCCGATGGGGACCCGCCACCCAGCACCCGCTGCGCCCGCGACGGTGGCACCATGGGCAGGTCGGGAATGCACCGGGTGGTTCACCGCGCCGATGCCGGGCGCTACATCTGCCGGGCCACCAACAAGCATGGCACTGCAGTGCGCAGCGTGGTGGTGACAGTGGAGTGTGAGTGCCAGAGGGGACAGGAGCCAGTGGTGCCAGTGATGGGGATGCTGAAGCCAGGCTGGGGATGTGGCTATGCTGGAAATGTCATTATTCCTGCACCCCTTAAGCATCACAAAGCTCCAGCACCCATCATAACCCAGTCCCTGCACCCATCATCACCCAGTCCCATCATCCAATACCCAGCCCCAGCACTCATCACCCAGTCTCATCATCCAATACCCAGCCCCAGCACTCATCATCACTCAGCACCCATCCCCTTGGCCACCATGTCCCTGCAGATGAGCCAAGCATGGCAGAGCTCGGGTGCCCAGCACAGAGGCTCTGGGTTGAGGGGACGTCAGCGGAGCTGGTCTGTGCAGCCACTGGCAACCCCCAGCCCCACGTCACCTGCACCAAGCTTGGGGACGGCCACCACCCCGTGGCAATGAGCACCAATGTCACCCGCGCCCATGCTGGCACCTACCAGTGTCAGGCCACCAACAGCCATGGCACAGCGCTGCGCAACATCACCATCACTGTCGAGTGTGAGTCAAGGATGGGGTGACCCAAGGGGTGTCAGGGAGGAACCTGGGGGTCCAGGGAGGGACCTGGGTGTCAATGGAGGGACCCAGGCGTGGGGGAGGGGGGGTGGGTGGTTGTGCAAAAAAGTGGCTTTCTGGGGGTGTTTTTTGCCTCTGGGGCTGTGCTTTGGGTGAGGGCCGGTGCCCCCCCCCCGGTGCAGACAGCCCAGGCACTGTCACCCTGCGCATCCTGCCCTCGGCCACCGTCTCCCGCGGCACCAGCTTCAGCGTGGAATGTCACGCCGAGGGGCTGCCCCCCCCCACCTATGGCTGGGTGCTGCCGCCCGCTCCCAACCTCCGCTTTGGCGCTGGTAACCACAGCGTCGCTGTCGCCGGGGCCGCCGCTGCTAACAGGGGGCTTTATACTTGCACCGCAAGCAATCGGCACGGCTGGCAGGCCGGCAGCATCCTGGTGCAGGTGGACGGTGAGTTGGGGGCTACAGGGAAACAAAGGGGTGACACCGCCACTGAGGTGCCACCGACGCTTTGCCCTCCCGTTAGAGAGCCAGTTGGTGCTGGTGGCGTCACTGGGCTCAGTGGGAGCCGTTACCGCGGTGGGTTTGGCGGCTGCCGGGGGTTATTACCTCAAATCAACGGCATGCAAGAAGGGGGAATACAACGTGCGGGACGCCGAGGGCTCGTTGGAAGCCGCTTGCCTGCACCGGCAGCACTGTGGCCAAGCTGAGGTCTATGGCATCCAGCTCACACAGCCGTAACCGGGAACATCCGTCCCCCCTTAGCCTCAGCATCCCCAATGGGATGGATCCCCCTGGCATTCCCAATGAGACGGATGGTTGGGGGTCTCTTTTTGTGTCTGTCCATCCCTGCTGTGTTCCCCCCCTCCCCATCGTCACACTGTTTGGGGGAGTTTGAAGCATTTTGGTGCCAGTGGGTTGCTGCAGGGGGGAGGGGGGCACCCAGGTCCCCTTTTGGCAATTCCCAGGGTATACAGCAACAGCCAATAAATTCCATTGGAATGGGAGGGAGGAAGATGGTGACTCCAGCTTCAGGGGCGGGGGATGCGGTCCCAACTACCACCTTCTTGTTCCCAAGCCCCATCCCGCGTTCCCAACCATGGGGACCCCCATCCTGGCCAAGGGGCAAAGGCTTCAGGGGGGCACACATACCCTATGGGGAGCATGGGGACCCCTTGGAGGACAGATATCACGGGGAAGGTGAAGATACCCCCAGGAAGGGGTTGGTATTTGGGGGGGGGCTGTAAATGGGGGCTGTTGGTGGGGTGACTGGAACTGGGAGGTTTGGGCCATGATGCTGGGGTTCCCTATGGCCCTTGTGGGTTTTGGGACCACCCACAGCCGCCCTCCAACCACTGATGGGGCTTTGGGTGTCCCCAGCTGCTGACTTTGGGGCTTCCTCTTTGCTCTGGGCTGGTCCCATTTTAGACATTACAGGCTGGGGGGGGGGGGGGCACAGATCCTGCACCCCTCTTTGTGGGGGGCTTTTAGCATTTCACATTTTGTACCCCTTTTCTATGGGGCTGGAGGAGGGGTCCTGTTGTGCCCCAAACCCATTTCAATAAAGCCACAGGACATAGAGGTGGAGATTCATTCCCAGCAGACATTCTTGGGGGGCTCGTATAGGGCTGAGCTATGCTGGAAGGGTGTGTTTTGGGTATTCTCCCCCCACTTTAAACCATGTCGTCAGCACTGGGGTGAAGGAGCCAGTGATCGTGAGGGGCACTGTCCCCCCCTGGCATGTCCCTCAGGGTGGCTTTGTCTCCCCTTGGGCTGTCCCCATTCCCCAGCTGGGACTCGGGGGTCTCCCCAATATCCTCCAGTGGCAGGAACTGCATCTCCTCCTTGGCCAACCTGCAGGACATCGAGGTCACCCCAAAACCACCCCAGAGTCACCTCTGGCACCCCCCCATCAAGGACACCTCCATTCCCCAGGAATGGCTTTCAAGGGTCCCTGGGAGCATCTTGGGGTCCCTGGTGGGAGCTGGGAGGTCTCGGCAGGGTTGGGGGACACTGGGGACATTCTGGGGTGGCTGAAGGAACTCCAGAGGTGTGGGGGTACCCCAGAGAGTCTCATTGAGGAGGGGGGGGGAGTTGGGGGGTCCCGTCCCCACATACGTTATGTCACAGGCAGAGCCGCGGAACGGCGGCTGGCGCAGAGGCGCAGCTGCAGCCGTGTATGGCACCCGCGGGCTGGTGGCATCCCAGTACCGGTCTCGCTCCAGCACCGGCACCTCCCCGTACAGCTCATCCACCGCCAGCATGGAGACCTGCAGCACGGACTTGGGTCCCATCCTCGCACCTGGGCCCTATCCTGGACACCCAGTTCCCAGTGGGAGTGGGATGGGGATACCTGGAAGTTGCGGTCAATGAGTGTGTTGGTCTCAAAGTCATCGTCGTCCTCCCCAAAGGGGTTGATGAGTTGCTCAGCCACCTGCAATGAGGCCACTGTGTCCCCTGAGGCCACCGTTGTGTCCCCCAAGGCCACCGTTGTGTTCCCTGAGGCCACCATGTGTCATCTCCCCACCAGTCCCACCTTGAGCCACCCCACGTAGAAGAAGAACTGGAGGAGGGTGAAGATGGGGACCCCCAGGTCCAGCTCATGCCCTGCATAGCCCTGGGCTGGGTCCAGGAACTGCCGCCCGATGAGGCACGTCACGAAGAAGGTGTAGACGGCAATTGTCACCACCTGCAGCAGGGGACAGTCCCCTCCATGTCCCCTCACATCCTTCCATCCCTGCCTGTTTTCCATGTCCCTCCGTCCCTGTCAATGTACTCCCATGTCCTTCCATCGTCATCTGTATCCCTCCAGGTCACCCGTTTTCCACCATTCTTGTCCTCCTACACCCCGACATGCCCCCCCCACCTTTTCATGTCCCCTCATCCCTTGGCAGTACCCCCATGTCCCCTGGTCCATGTCCCTCCATCCCTTTCGGGTCCTCTCCACATCCCCCAATCCCTGTCTATGTCTCCCCATGTCCTATCATGCCCTTTCACAACCAGGTCCCCATCCAGCTTCCCCCCCACCATGTCCCCATTGCTTCCCAGTGCTCCCAGTGCCCACCTGGGTGTACACCAGTGGAACGCTGATCCAGTCGTAGTGGAAGAGGAGGCTGCAGTGCCCCCGGAAGCGGTTCAGCTCCTGCGGGGGGTGGACAAACACAGGAGTGTTTGGGGGTGCTGGGTGGGGTTCAAAGGGTCCCTGAGGGGTCTCTGGAGTACCTCCATGAGGAGCTTCAGTGCGCTGTCATCGCGCACCCGCCCCTCGCGCCGCGCCTGCGCTGCCAGAGCCGTGAACCAGACACAGGGGACCCAGAACTGGTTGTGGGGGGAGCGGAGCCCCTCGAGCCGCCGCCGCTCCCCCCGCGTCAGGAACCCTGCGCAAAGGGACGTCAACCTCCCCGCCTCATGACGTCACTCCCCGTACCCGTGACGTCACTGCCCACTGACATCACGGTGCCCCCACATTGGGGCAGGGGAAGCTCGGAAGCCAGCCGGGTGACGTCCACGTGTTCACGTCACACACACACACACATACGATGACATCACTACCCCCACGGTGATGTCACTGCCATGAGGACACTCCCATCCCACTGTCCCCACAGCGTCCCCAGCACCTTCCCCCAGTATTTCCAGCGTTCCCAGTGTCTGCAGCTCTTTCCCTGGACATAAGGGACATGGAGAGACACGAAGCCAGAAGGAGGGACAAAGAGATGGAGGAAAACTCCATCCGGTACCGGCCCCCAGGTGCTATCCCCAGTGCCGTGCCCCTACCCCATAACATCGCTCTGCCCCATAACATCGTCCCAGGTGCCATCCCCCGCTGTCAACCCCTCGGTGCCATTCCCCCGATTCCATGCCCCTGACCCATAGAGGGTCGACTCCCCCCTCCCTGACGTCACGCCGCCCCCACGACATCAAGCGCGCACCCGCCTGCACGAGGTGGTCGGCGGTGGGAAAGCGCTTGCGTGCCGCGGAACTGACGGCGCGCAGCACGAGCAGCGCCGCCAGGCTCCCGTAGCGCAGCAGCGTCCGGCGCAGCAGCCGCCCGCGCGCGTCCGCGCCGTGCACGCTCCCGGCCACCGCCAGCATCAGCCCGTCGGGAGCGGGCACGGCGCGGAACTGCCCCCACCAGCGCTCCAGCACCAGCGCCACGTAGAAGCCTGCGGGGGCAGCGTGGGGCGATGGGGAGGGGGGGCAACAGGGGCACGGGGAGCGCTGGGAGGGGGCCTGGGGGCATTGGGAAGGGGTGAAACTGGGGGCACTGGGGCGGTGTTGGGGACACTGGGAGCGCTGGGAGGGGGCACTGGGGAAAACTGGGAGCATTGGAAAGGGGTGAAACAGGCCGAACTGTGGCAGTGTTGGGGACACTGGGAGCGCTGGGAGGGGGCACTGGGGAAAACTGGGAGCATTGGAAAGGGGTGAAACTGGGGGCACTGGGGCAGTGTTGGGGACACTGGGAACGCTGGGAGGGGGCACTGGGGGCATTGGAAAGGGGTGAAACTGGGGGCACTGGGGCTGTGTTGGGGACACTGGGAACGCTGGGAGGGGGCACTGGGGGCATTGGAAAGGGGTGAAACTGGGGGCACTGGGGCTGTGTTGGGGACACTGGGAGCGCTGGGAGGGGAAACTGGGGGCACTGGGGTTGTGTTGGGGGCACTGAGAGGGGGCACTGGGGAAAACAGGGGGCACTCGGCATTGGAAAGGGGTGAAACTGGGGCCACCGGGGTGGTGTTGGGGACACTGGGAGAAGGGGCACTGGGGAAAACTGGGAGCATTGGGGGCATGAAAAGGGGTGAAACTGGAGGCCCTGGGGTGGTGTTGGGGACACTGGGAGAGGGGGCACTGGGGAAAACTGGGAGCACTGGGGGCATTGAAAAGGGGTGAAACTGGGGGCACTAGGGTGGTGTTGAGGACACTGGGAGCGCTGGAAGGGGGGGCTGGGGGCATTGGAAAGGGGTGAAACTGGGGGCACTGGGGCAGTGTTGGGGACACTGGGAGCGGGGAGAGGGAGCACTGGGGAAAACTGGGGGCATTGGAAAGGGGTGCTGTCTGAAACTGGGGCCACTGGGAGGAGGTAATGGGGATACTGGGACCACTCGGAGCACTGGGACCACTGCTGGGGACACTGGGAGGGCTGTTGGGGACACTGGGAGGGGATGCTGGGGACACTGGGAACAGTACTGGGAGTATTGGGGTCTCACCCAGCACGAAGGACACGGGGATGAGGTTGGCTGATTTGTCACAGTAAAGCACAAGCTTCTCAAAGAGCCTCTTCTGTGCTTCCGACAGCAGGAACCTGGGCCATGGGTGGGGGTCAGCAGCGGCCCCCACCCCTGTGTGTCCCCCTGCACCCCATGTGTCCCTCTCCACACTGTGTTCCCCCATATGTCCCCATTCCTATGTCCCCCATCTCCCCCTGCATCCTGTGTGTCCCCATATCCCCCCATGTCCTCCCCATATGCTGCCATATCCCCCCATGTCCATAGGCACCGGTAGGCCAGGCTGAGCACCAGGTAGGCGGTGAGGAAGAGCAGCAGCTCCCGGTAGAGCAGTTTGTAGATGCTCCCACGCCAGAGCAGCAGCAGCCGCGAGAAGCCTCCGAAGCGTGTGGTGGCCACGCGTGACGTGTATGTCACCGTCATGGCAGGTCTAGGGACACCCGAACGCTGTGGGGACACTGAAGCGATACCCAGGGGACACGAGGCACGGGGACATCAGAGCACACCATGAGGACACTAAAGTGACGCCCAGTGGCCACCCCCAGCCCCCCAAATCCCCCCACTCACCTCAGCAAGAGCTGCACGGGGGCGGCCACCACTGCTCTGGGGCCACAGGCCCTGTCCTGGGGCCTTAAATACCATCCTGGGGCTGGCCCTGCCCTGGGCAGGGGCGGGGGGGAGAGGGGATGGGGACACACGTGCCCCCAAGGGGAGGGCTGTCTGGGTGCTTTGAGCCCAGCCCCTTCCCCACAGGGGCATGTTGGTGGCCTTGGGCGCCAGCCCTGGCTCTGTCCCCAAGCCCTTGTGCCAGCAGTGGGGTCACAGGGACAGATCACAGCAGGACACGGGGAGAGCGCAGAGCCCCCTCCACCCCATTGCGGCCCAGTTAATCCACCCCAAGCACTAATGAAGGTCCCCCATGTCCCACCAGGCCCAGGGCCAACCGGTGTTAACGTCACCCCCCACATACCGTGTTGGACCCCCCCCACCAAACAGCCACACGAAAGCGGCTCCACTGCTGCCAGAGTTTATTATTTACACAAGCCCGGGGGAGAAGGGTGGTCCTTTGTGGCCCCTTCCCCAGCCCTGGGGACACATGGATTGGGGGGGGGGATAAATATGGGGTGCCCCCCCCCGGTCCCCCCGGGGGTTTATTTGGGGCTAGGGGGCTGGTAGGGGTCCAGCAGGAGGCAGGAGAAGGTGTTGACTTTGTCGGCCCCTCGCACCTCATGCGGCAGCAGTGGCAGTTTCACGATGTGGAAGTCCTCGTAGAGGTCCTCCATCTACGGGTAGGGAGAGGGGCTGGGCTATGGGGACATCCCCTGAACCTACATAGCACCCCCAGGGAACCGTACAGCATCCCAAACCCCAAATTCCATCCTCAAACCCTCTCTCAGACCCCCAGAGGCTCCAGGTTCACCCGGGGCTGCCCCAAAACCCCTCCCAGTCTCCCCCAAGCCACTCCCCCCAGCCCCATGGCCCCCCCAGGCCAGGGGGTACCTGGTCGAGGTACTTGGCCTGGATCTTGTGCCGAGCCTCGCACATCTTGCAGGGTCGCTGGGGGTCGGGGAACACGAGCTGGTTCACCACGATGTTGTGGGTGTCAATGCGACACTTGGCCAGCTCCTGGATGAGCCGCTCCGTCTCGTAGAGCGACAGGAACTCGGCGATGCACACGCAGATGAAAGTCGTCTGCTCCTGCCAACCCCCCCCAAAAAGCACCCTCAGGGGGACATCTGGACATGGGGACACAACCCAGCAACAATCTCCCCTCCGGGGGACTATTCCCTGCAGGAATGCACCCAGACCAGTTTAGCAACATCCACATGGTCCCCACTCCCCTCTTTGGCATCCCCAGGTCCTCTCCCAGTGTCCCCGTGGCCCCAGATTCCACCCCAAAGCCCCAGATTCCACCCTCATACCCCATAGTCCCCTTTCCCCTCTAGCATCCCAGTGTCCCCATGGTCCCCATTTCCCTCATTAGCATCTGTGTCCCCATGATCCCCCATTCCCCTCTTTAGCTTCCCAGTGTCCCCACGTCCTTGTTGGTGGCCTCACAGGGTCCTTGAACTGCTCACTGACGGAGCGGATGACGGGCAGTGTCTCCTCCAGCTTAGAGGCCAGTTGGTCGGCGTTCATGTCCCCCAAGCCCAACATGTTACACATCTGAAGAACACAGCAGTGAAGCTCCAACCCCTCCGAGGTGTCTGCCCCCCACGCTGTGGTTGCCCCTCTCACCTGGGAGATGAAAGGGCTGATCTGGTTCTTGATCTGCATGAGCCGGCCCAAGCCACGCTCCACGATGGTGGGGAAGTTGAGCAGCCGCAGCGTGTGGCCAGTGGGCGCCGTGTCAAATACCACCACAGAGAAGTTCATCCCTTTCACCAACCTGCCTCAGCACGAGGGGGTACACTCAGTGGGGCCACATGCCCCCCTTGGCTCTCTTCCAGCACCCCTCCCCAAGCGCTCACCTCATCACCTCAGCATAGCTCATGGCCTCATCGATGCCAGGGAAGGCACTCATGGCCTCCTGCATCATCTTCTTGCCCATGCTCAGCATGTTGTCCTCCTCGAAGAACTCATCGGGCAGCTCCGCCACCCCCAGGCTGGGGTCGATCTCCTGCAGAGGACTTGGGGAGTGAGAAAGGGGGAATGTGGCGGAGGAACAGCACCGAGAACGCTGGGAATGCCGGGCTCACCATGGCAAAGAGGTTGTCATAGCCCTTCACTTTGGTGGGGACCTTGGAGAACTTCTGGTCGAAGGCATCAGAGATGTTGTGGGCAGGGTCAGTGGAGATGATGAGGACGCTCTCCCGCACCTTGGAAAGCTGCACGGCCAGGCTGCAGCTGGGGGGACAGCGGTGACAGCCGGGGTGCTCCTACCCCCCTCACACACACACACAAACACAGGGGGTGGCCCCAGGCTTCTCCCAGGAGGATCCAACCGCGTCCCTTCTGCCCTGAGAGCCCTGAGCCCAACATCCCCCTCTATGGAGGGCCGATTTTGTGGGGGCGTCAGCTGTGGCCGAACACCCCCGGGGCCGACCCTCTCCCAGCCTGTCCCGCTCCCCACCCCACCTATCCTGATCCCGATCCCGATTCCCCCCCAGCCCATCGCAATCCCCCTCCGGGTCCCGATCCCCCATTAGGCCATTCTGATCCCGATGCCCCCTATCCCCAGCCCGTCCCGGTCCCTCCCAGCCTGGCCTGATCCCTAACCTGATCCTCCCCCGGCCCGGCCCGCACTCCCCAGCCCATCCCGGTGTGTCCCCCCACCCCCCGGGGCCGCTCCAGATCCCTTCCCCGAGACCACGGTTCCCGCCGCGGTTCCGATCCACCCCAAGCCCATCCCGGTTCCCCGCCTCCGGGGCCCGTCCCAGTAACCCCGCACCTGCAGGTGGTTTTGCCCACGCCGCCCTTCCCGCCCACGAAGATCCACTTGAGGCTCCGCTGCTCGATGACATTCGCCAACGTCGGCTCCAGCGGCTCCACGTCGGGCGCGTCCTCGAACTCCTCCGCCTCCGGTCCCCACCCGCCGCCGGCCGCTGCCGCCGCCGCCGCCGTCGCCATCTTCCCCCGCGCCACCAGGCGGCCCTCTCGCATCCTCATTGGTTGCCACCCCTCCGGTCTGCCCCACCCCTTTGCACCGGATTGGTCACCGGGACCTAAGGGGCGAGGGCAAAAGCGGCGCGTTGCCCGGCAACGCCGCGCTGTCATCCGGCGGCGCCGCGCGCTTCCCGGCGTGCCCAGCGGCGCGGCGATCGCGGCGGACAAGATGGAGGCGCACGGTGAGGACGGGGAGGCCCCGGAGGCCCCGTCCCCGCCTCCCGGGCCCGGCGGCGGGGTCAACGTCTTCGCCAACGACGGCAGCTTCCTGGAGCTCTTCAAGCGCAAGATGGAGGCGGAGCGGGAACGGGAGGCGGCGGCGGCAGCGATGGCGGAAACAGCCGGTGGCGCCGGGCCCCGCCCGCCAGACGGCTCGAAGAGGAGCGGCGGCGCCCTCAGCTTCGTAAGGACGCGGGACCCGCGTCTCCTCCCGGCCCACCCGCTCCTTGCGGCGGGTTCGCGGGGGTCCCTTCGGGCCGGCTCCGGGGGTGGCGGCGGCCGCTGTCCCCCGCCAGCGGCTCTGTGCTGCGGGGGTGGGGGTCCCCAGACGCGAGTGCGGGCCCCGCTGTTACCGCCAGCGCCTCCCAGCGGGCATCTGCGTTCATGGAGCTGGGGGGCACGTACCGGGGACTCCCCCGTGGTACCGGCGCTGCTCGCTCCCTAAGGGAACGTCATCCCCAAAGCAGGCAGGGACGGGGGGTCCCCGCTGCGGACAGCCGGGCTGCCCGTCCCTCCTGGCCCCGGGGCCGTGGGTAACGGAGGCAGTTGTGTCCCTTCCCCCCCTTAGGTGGGCAGGCGGCGAGGGGGGAACAAACTGGCCCTGAAGACAGGAGTGGTGGCCAAGAAGCAAAGGACGGACGAGGAGGTGAGGGCCCCGTGCTGGGGGACACACACTCAGCTGGACAATGGCAGCACTGGGAGGGAGTGCTGGGGTAAACTGGGGACACGGGAGGCACTGGGATGGGGTGGAAGGGATGCAGGGAGGGGGTGTTGAGGACACAGGGAGCACTGGAGGAAACCGGGAACACTGGGACTGCTGTTGGGGACACAGGGAGTGCACACTGAGGTAAACCGGGGATAGTGTGAGTACTGCAATGGGAACACTGGGGATGCTGAGGTGGGTATTGGGGAGCCAGGGAAGGGGTGCATTGGGAGGTGCTCCTCAAGCGCCCCTATGTCTCCCTGTGCTGCTGTAGGTGCTGACGAGTAAAGGGGACGCGTGGGCCAAGTACATGGCCGAGGTGAAGAAGTACAAAGCGCATCAGTGCAGCGACGACGACAAAACACGGCCGTTGGTCAAATAGCGCCCACTGGGCGTTAGAAATGCTCTTTCTGCAGGGCCCGAAGCCTTTTCTAGCTCCAAACGCCCCACCCCGGGCCCGGGGCCACTGGAGCTGCCCCAATGGCAACCAGGACTTTGATGCCACCATGGACTGGCCCCGCCGCTTCTGCCCCCCCCAGGGGGGCTTCATTTGGGGTGGGAAAGGGGGGGGGGGTGGAGGCGGCTGCTGCTGCAGCATTAAACACCTCAGATTTGGAGCTGCGTGGAGAGATTCTGGTGGGGCTTGTGGGTCACCCGGGATTCCCAGTCACTGCTATGGGGGGGTTATGGGCTCTCCCAGTCACTGCAGTGAGGGGTTATGGGTTCCCCAGCCCCTGCTATGGAGCAGTTATGGGCTCCCCAGTCACTGCAGTGGGGAGTTATGGGCTCCCCGGCTACTGCTATGGGGAGGCTTGGGGCTCCCAGCGCTCCCTGATCCCGTCCCCAGTCTTTTCCAGCAATCCCTGGTCTCATTCCCGGTGTTTCGCAGCGCTCCCTTGTTCCCTCACCACCACACCCCCCCCCAACGCCCCCTTAGTGGTACGTCCCACGTCGCGGGGCACGCCGGGTAACACAGTTCAGGGCCGTGGTTGGCGGGAGCGACCACTGCGCATTCTCATTCCCGCCCACCATTCCCCACGTGGCCCCGCCCCCGCGCCACGTGATGCGGCCCGTCCTTCCCGCGCGGGGCGGACGGTGGCCGCCGGGGGTCAGCGCCCGCGTGTCGCGCTAGGGCCCCGCCGGTGACCCCCCCGTTCCTCGTTAACTCTCCTCCCCTCCCTGATATATCCGGGACACCCCCCCCTTCCACTGTGCACCGGAACACCCCCCTTCAACCCCGGACAGGTACGGGGGAGGCGGGAAGCGGCGCGGGGCCTGGTGGCACCGGGCTGCAGGGGGGGTGGGGGAGGGCGTTATGGCGGTAAATGGGCGTTCGGGGGGCGGGATGGGGATGCGATGGCGGGAGAGAGCTGGGGGGGGGTACAACTGGGTGCTATTATGGGGGTCAAACCAGAGCTGGGGGGGGGGGCGGTTATAAAACTGAGGGGGGGGCGTTATGGGGGCCAAACCGGAGCTGGGGGTTGCAAATGGGGTGGAGGGTGGGGGGAAAACAAAGGGGGGGGTATAATACCGGGGTTATGGGGTCAAAGAGAGGCTGGGGGAGCAAATGGGGAGCTCTACTCCCTGTATTCTCCTTACCCCTGTTGCTCCCCCCCCGCCAGGCTGTGTGCCCCCACCGGAGCCATGGACTGGCAGCCGGACGAGCAGGGCCTGCAGCAGGTCCTGCAGCTGCTCAAGGACTCGCAGTCACCCAACACGGCCACGCAGCGTGTGGTGCAGGATGTATCCCCCCCAGGAACTCCCCCCGGTGTCCCCAGCACCCTCCCCCTGTCCTCACCCCCCACCACCACCTTGACCCCAGCCCCCCGCCCGCTGCCCCCAGCCCTCCTCCTGGTGGCCCCAACACCCTCCCGGTGCCCCCCCCCCGTCTACCCAGCACCGCCCCCCATGGCCCCACACCCCCCCGGTGTCCCCAGCAACCATCCTTAACCTACAGAGCAGAAACTGAAGCAGTTGAACCAATTCCCCGACTTCAACAACTACTTGATCTTCGTCCTCACGCGCCTCAAGTCTGAAGGTCGGGGGAGGCCACAGGCATTTTGGGGGGGCAGAGGTGGATGCAGGAGCCGAGCTGCCCATTCCTGGCTCAGAGGTCCCTGCAGCCCCCCCATAAGCCTTTGTCGTCCCTCCTCAGATGAGCCAACACGTTCTCTGAGCGGCCTCATCCTGAAGAACAATGTTAAAGCCCATTTCCAGAGCTTCCCACAGCCCGTGGCTGAGTTCATCAAGCAGGAATGTCTCAACAACATCGGCGACGCCTCCTCCCTAATCCGAGCCACCATTGGTGAGCATGGGGGGTCCCCAAGCAACCCTGCCCCCCACTTTGTGCTGACAACCACCCCATTCCCATCCAGGCATCCTCATCACCACGATTGCCTCCAAGGGGGAGCTGCAGATGTGGCCGGAGCTGCTCCCTCAGCTCTGCAACCTTCTCAACTCCGAGGACTACAACACGTGTGAGGTGTGTGGGGCCTGGAGGGGTCACCGGGGCGGGGCGGGGGGGGGAGTCCGTGCCTGAGGCTGACCCCTTCTTGGCACCCAGGGAGCGTTTGGGGCCTTGCAGAAGATCTGTGAGGACTCCTCCGAGCTCCTGGATAGTGACGCGCTCAACCGGCCTCTCAATGTCATGATCCCCAAGTTCCTTCAGTTTTTCAAGCATTGCAGCCCCAAGATCAGGTATTGAGGGGGCCTTTGGGGGCACACCCACTGCAGCCCCATCGTGGGGTTGGGGGCCACTCAGGAGGGTTGGGAATGTTGGGGGGCGGCCCCCAGCCATCACGGTGGCTGCTGGATGAGGTGGGGTGGGAAATGGGTGATTCCTGGGCCCACAGCCACAGGTTGGGATTTGCATTGGGGGTGTCCTCATCCTGCCCTCTAATTCCATTTGTGCCGCCCCCCAAGTGGTGATGATTTAGGGATCCTCCGCCCAGGTTGGGCACTTCAAGATCAGCCAACATCATCTCATGGGGATCATCCTGTGTGTGTGTGTCCCAAGTGTGGATTGGAGCAAGCCTGTGGGGTGCTGGGGTAGGGGGCATTGGGGCTGCCCCCCTCCTCCTTTTCACCTCATTTGCTAACGCGCACACACCCCACCCAGGTCTCACGCCATCGCTTGCGTCAACCAGTTCATTATGGACCGGGCTCAGGCACTGATGGAGAACATCGACACCTTCATCGAGGTGAGTGGAACCCCCGCCACGGGAGCAGCTCCGAGGGGGGCCAGCAGCAAGTGTGTGTGTGTGTGTCCTCTTTCCTCCCCAGCACCTCTTTGCTCTGGCTGTGGATGAGGATCCTGAGGTGCGGAAGAATGTGTGCCGTGCACTGGTGATGCTGCTGGAGGTGCGCATCGACCGCCTCATCCCCCACATGCACAGCATCATCCAGGTGAGGCCTTGAGCGGCAAAAAGGGGGTGGAGCCCATCGGACCCCCCAGTGGGTGAGTTTTGGGGTTCATGTGTTGTGTTGCCCCCTTCCCTGCAGTACATGCTGCAGCGGACACAGGACAGCGATGAGAACGTGGCCCTGGAGGCCTGTGAGTTCTGGTTGACATTGGCCGAGCAGCCCATCTGCAAGGAGGTGCTGACCTCCCATCTGGTGCAGTGAGTGCTCAGAGCACCCCCACCTCGTCCCATAGCATCCGCAAGACCCTCCTTGCCCCTTAATTCCACCCCTTTTTCAGGCTTATCCCCATCCTGGTGAATGGTATGAAGTACTCGGAGATCGACATCATCCTGCTCAAGGTGTGAGGTTGGGGTGGGAATGGGAAGGGGGCTCCTTCCTATTCCTCCTTCTGCACTGTGAGGCTGGAAGTGGTTAAACTGGAGGGGCTGGTACAGCAGGAGCCACCCTGAGTCCCCCTGGATGTGATGACAGCTTCAGAGCTGATGCTGGTGATGGCTGTTGTGTTCGTACTGTCTGATCCGTCGGGCTGAGGATCCCTAGGGTAGGTGATGCAGGTTCCCTGCGGTGTGACATGATGTCCCGTTGTCCCCACAGGGGGACGTGGAGGAGGACGAGGCCATTCCCGACAGCGAGCAGGACATCAAGCCCCGCTTCCACAAGTCCCGCACAGTCACGTTGCAGCACGAGGAGGAGAGGGCACAGGACCCCGAGGATGCAGAGGATGAGGATGACGATGACACTCTCTCCGACTGGAACCTGAGTATGGGGGTGTCCTTTTGGGAGTGGCAGCCTCGGCTTTGGGGGGATAAAACCCAACATGGGATGAGATGGAGCTCGTTGGGGTGGGATTGACCCCCTGGCCCCGCAGGGAAGTGCTCGGCTGCCGCGCTGGACGTCCTGGCCAATGTCTTCCGGGAAGAGCTGCTCCCACATCTGCTCCCACTGCTCAAGGAGCTGCTTTTCCACCCTGAGTGGGTCATCAAGGAGTCAGGCATCCTGGTGCTGGGGGCCATTGCTGAAGGTGAGTACTATGCTCATGCTGGGGGCCATTGCTGAAGGTGGGTACTGTGCTCGTGGTGCTGGGGGCCATTGCTGAAGGTGGGTGCTGTGCTCCTGCTTCTCGGGTGCTGTGCATGACGGTGCCCATGCCCGCAGGCTGCATGCAGGGGATGGTGCCGTACCTGCCCGAGCTGATCCCACACCTCATCCGGTGCCTGGCGGACAAGAAGGCACTGGTGCGCTCCATCGCGTGCTGGACACTGAGCCGCTACGCGCACTGGGTGGTCAGCCAGCCCCCTGACATGTACCTCAAGCCTCTCATGACCGAGCTCCTGAAGCGCATCCTCGACAGCAACAAGCGAGTGCAGGAGGCTGCCTGCAGGTACAGGGACAGTGGGGACCACCCCCAGGGTTGGGGTTTTGGGTGCTGGATCTGGGTGGGAGGAGGAGTTTGAGGTGCTGTGATGAAAGGGGGGCAGAGCAGGCCACAGAGATTTAACTGCTCTGGAGCCAGGCTGAGAGCTGGGAACGAGAGGCTGGAGAAGGCTCCAGGGGGACTTTAAAGCAGCTCCCAGTGCTTAAAGGGGCTACAAGAAACCTGGAGAGGGGCTTTGAACAAGAGATAGAGAAATGGGATGAGGAGGAACAGCTTCCAGTGGGAAGAAGAATTAGAGTTAGATAGGATCTCAGGAAGAAGGGCTGTGGAACAGTGGAATGGGTTGAATGGAGGTTTGGATGAAGTATCCCTGGCAGTGTTGGAATGGGGTTGAGGGGGGATCCTGACTCTTCCTCCTCCCCCTCAGCGCCTTCGCCACGCTGGAGGAGGAGGCGTGCACAGAGCTGGTGCCATACCTCAGCTTCATCCTGGACACGCTGGTCTTTGCCTTTGGCAAGTACCAGCACAAGAACCTGCTCATCCTCTACGATGCCATTGGGACCCTGGCTGACTCCGTGGGGCACCACCTTAACCAGCCGGTACGGTGTGGGATGTCCCCCTTCACCCCAGTGTGTCCCCTCTCCATGTCGCAGGCCTGGGACCCATGATGACGAGTGCCAACAGACATTCGAATCCCGAAGTGCCAGTGTGGATCTCTCTGTTCTGATGGTCCCTGGGCTGAGGGGGGGTGTCCCCTGTGTGTATCCCCTTCCCCATGCTGGGATCTCTCCCATCAGGAATACATCCAGAAGCTGATGCCTCCACTCATCCAGAAGTGGAATGAGCTGAAGGATGAAGACAAGGACCTTTTCCCACTGCTGGAGGTGAGCTGGGAGGTGCAGAGGGCAGCATCTGGGAGCTGATCTGTGCCTTAATCCCCCTTCCACCCCATTGCTGTCCTCCCCATCGCCTGCAGTGCCTGTCCTCGGTGGCCACTGCGCTGCAGAGCGGTTTCCTGCCCTACTGCGAGCCTGTCTACCAGCGCTGCGTCACCCTGGTGCAGAAGACACTGGCTCAAGCCATGGTGGGCCCTTGGGTGCTGGGGTTGCTGGGGCATGTCATCCCCTTCATGAGGTGACTATGGGGGTCCTGTATCCTCCCCCAGATGTACAACCAGCACCCGGAACAGTATGAAGCCCCTGATAAGGATTTCATGATCGTGGCCCTGGACCTGCTCAGTGGCTTGGCCGAAGGGCTTGGCTGCCACGTGGAGCAGTTGGTGGCTCGGAGCAACATCATGACACTGCTTTTCCAGTGCATGCAGGTAAAGGGAGGACCCCCCTTTTCCACCTAGGAGCCCCCCAGCCCAGTTTGGGGGCCCCCAGTCTCAGCCCCTGCCTGCTGCCCACAGGACACCATGCCTGAGGTGCGGCAGAGCTCCTTTGCCCTCCTGGGTGACCTCACCAAGGCTTGTTTCGTGCACGTCAAGCCCTGCATTGGTGCGTGTGGGGCTTGAATAAGGGGGGGAAGCCCAAAATGAAGTTGGGGGGGGGCTGGCACTGAGTCTGTTCCCACCGCAGCTGAATTCATGCCCATCCTGGGCACCAACCTCAACCCTGAGTTCATCTCTGTCTGCAACAATGCGACCTGGGCCATTGGGGAGATCTGCATGCAGATGGGTGAGTGGTTTGGGCCCCCCTCAGCCCCACCAAAGCTCATCTGAGCTTCCCCAATCCTGATAACCCCTCCCCCCGCTTGCTTGCAGGGGCAGAGATGCAGCCATACGTCCAGATGGTGCTCAACAACCTGGTAGAGATCATCAATCGCCCCAACACCCCCAAAACCCTCCTAGAAAACACAGGTAAGGGGGGCGGGGGGGGTGTGGCACAGAGGAATCCCCACATGGGAGTTTGGGGGGACTGGTTGCTGGGGGGGAGCTCCTTCCCCTGCTGTGCCTCCCAAATGCCCTCCCTGTACCCTCAGCCATCACCATTGGGCGCTTGGGCTTCGTGTGCCCGCAGGAGGTGGCCCCCATGCTGCAGCAGTTCATCCGGCCCTGGTGAGTGGGGCGGGTAAGCTTTGGGGTTCCCACGCCACCTAATTAGGAGAGCAGGTGTCACTGAACTCCACTTTCTTCCTCCCTCCTCCTGCAGGTGCACATCTCTCCGGAACATCCGGGACAATGAAGAGAAGGACTCAGCTTTCCGAGGCATCTGTGTGATGATTGGGGTGAACCCTGGGGGGGTCGTGCAGGTATTGGGGAGTGGGGGGGGGACACCCAGCAGTGGTTTTGGGGTGCTGGGGGTGGGGGTTATCCCATTATAACACTTCCCCCCCCCAGGACTTCATTTTCTTCTGCGATGCTGTCGCATCCTGGGTGAGCCCCAAAGATGACCTGCGGGACATGTTCTATAAGGTCAGGACGGGACATGGGGACAGTGAGGAGCCCCACCTCCATGGTGAGGGGTCCCCCTTAGTGTCAAGCTCCCCCTTCCCCTACCCAGATCCTTCATGGCTTCAAGGACCAGGTTGGGGAGGAAAACTGGCAGCAGTTTTCGGAGCAGTTCCCACCTTTGCTCAAGGACCGGCTGGCAGCATTCTATGGGGTCTAGGCCAGGCCAAAGCATCGGAATCAGGTCTGGGGGGAGGGCTACAGCCCCCCCAAACCGGAGGGTGGGCAGATGGGCCCCCTCCATGACGAACAGGCTCCCCCTGAACCCATTTTCCACCCTCTTACAGGTCGGGAAGCCGTCGGGACAGTGGTTGGGAGCGGGCGTGTCCCCCCACTGCACACAGGGAGGGGTTTGGCGGTGCCCCGCGCTGCACCCCGTCCCCTGGGGGGAGCCCCGCCATTGCTTTCACCCCCGGGGTGTGGAGGGGAAGGAAGGGAAAGGGGGGTTGGGGGGGGGGGGGTAGCCCCCCAGAAGGGGCAACCCAAATCCCTGAAGGGGGGGAGGGGAGAGCAAAAACCGGGGCGAAAGGGTCCAAAACCGGGGATTCCCCCCCTTTTTCCGTTGTAGGATGTTTCCACCCCTCCCCCTCCGCATGGTGCCTCCCCCCCTGCCCCATCCTCATGCGTAGAACATGTAGAGCGGCCCCGGCCCGGGGGGGAGGGGGGGGAAGCGGGAGGCCGGGTGGGGGGGGCCGGGCCGAGCCGCCGCCGTTGTGCTTCGTCGTGAGCGAGTCGGTGCCACGTTTCTTGTGGTTTCTTTCCCCGGTTTTTTTTTTTTTTTTTTCGTTTTTTACCGTTTACAGGGTGGGAATGGGGGGAGGGGGGAGGTGTTGGTGGGTGTCCCGCAGGGACGGGGTGCGGGGGGGGCCGCGTTCCCCCCTTCTCCTGCTCGGTAAAGAGTCTGTTGTTGACCGTCCCCGTCCCGGTGTCGTTTATTCGGGCGGGGGGGGGGGGACGGGGACGGGACGGGGGACGGACACGACGCGGGACACGAGGTTTGATGCCGGTGCTCCCGGTGTCCACACGTGGATGTGTCCCGTCGCAGCTCGATGACGCCAACACTAGGGTCTCAAGCTCATTGGGCGAGGCGCTGGTCACTGGGGGGTGGGGGTTTGTCGCGCCGGAAGTGGGGCTTACGGTGGCCGTGGAGACGGGACGCGGCGGGGCTGGGCCCGGTGCCGGAACGAGCCGGGGGGGGAGGGGGGGGAAGGGACGGGGACTTTGAGGTGGTCCCGGTACCGGGGGCCGCGTTGTGGTGGTGGGTTCCGGTACCGGGAGTTCAAAGAGTACCCGAGTGCGGGGGGGACGGGTCCCGCTATTACCGGCCACCGGAAGGTGCTCAGGCGCCCCCTCGCTCCCCCTCAGCCATGGAGGGGCCGGCAGAGGAGCGCGGGGTCCCGGTGCCGCCGCCGGCAGGCGCGGGGTCGCTGCTGGCGCTGCCGCCAGAGCTGCTGCTGCGAATCTGCGGGTACCTCGGGGCGCGGGAGGTACGGGAGGTGCTGCCCCGCGTGTGCCGCGTGCTGCGGGCCCTGGCCCGGGACGTCGTTACCTGGCGGCTCCGCCTCCAGCGCAGCGCCCGTGGCCGTTTCCCCGTCCTGGAAGGTGAGGTGTGGGTCCAGGAACCACCCTCCTTCACCCCACATCCCTGCTACTTAGGGCAAAGTGGCTGCGTTGGGTCCCCCCGTCCTCCCCATCAGTTTTGGGGTCCTCTCTGCCTCCCCACAGAAGAGGGGTTCGACTGGTCAGCTGCCTGTGTGGACATGGAGGAGCATCTGCAGCGCTGGGGGGGCAACGGGGCCCCCATGGAGCACTTCTCCCTGGACGAGGGCCACTTTGCTTCTGTTGACACCGTCCTCCTGCTGCAGGTAGGGCCGTGCCAGGCTAAAGTCGGGGCTGTGGCAGTTAAAGGAGGGGGTCCCTACCTCATTTCTGTCTCCTTCCCCTGTCACAGGGGGGGACTTTGTGTGTGTCGGGGGCCCGCGACCGCAACGTCAACGTGTGGGACCTGCAGCAGCTCGGCCGGGCCCCCGGCAGCGTGCTGGCAAAGACCCTCGGCACCGAGCGCACTGGGACGCACAAGGTGGGGGCATGGGCATTATTCCCCCCCCCCCCGTCCCCTTCAAGTCCCTGTTGTTGCATTCTGGGGGGGGTCCTGGAGCAGTTGTGAGCCCAGGCACGGGTTTGAGTCTGCTGATACGTGGAGCAGGAGGGAATGAATGGATTCAGAGGGACCAAGGTGGGAACGTCATGAGCTCATCCAGAGCCCTGAGTTGGGGTGATCCCAAGGAAAAACTGGAGGAGAAGCTGCCCCATCCCTGGCAGTGCTCAAGGCCAGGTTGGATGGGGCTTGGAGCAGCCTGCTGTAGTGGAAGGTGTCTCTGCCCTTCTTCCCAATCCACCCCCATTCCATGATTCCCAAGGGCTGGGTCTGGTGCTTGGACTCCCAAGACAACAAAGTGTGCTCAGGCTCCTGGGACAGCACCGTGAAGCTGTGGGACTTGGAGGCTGAGGGGCAGCAGTTTGGGGAGATCAGGTAATGCCCTGGGGGGGGGAGGGTGTTTTGGGGGTATCAGGAGTGGGGGGGCAGCTGCCCCCATCCCTTTCCTTGCCTGCAGGGAGAAGGCTGCTGTGCTGTGCTTGTCCTATCGCCCCAACGTCCTCATCACTGGCACCTTCAACAGGACTGTGACCATCTATGACCTGCGAGGTTGGTGCTGCCCAGGACTGGGGGAGGGGGTACATGGGATGAAGGGGCGTTCTCAGCTCAACACCCCCCACCTTGTCCTGGTGCAGCTGGGCAGCCCCCGGTGCACAGCTACAAGCCCCACACCAGTGCCGTCCTGGCCCTGGTGGCTGATGAGCAGCTCATCTTGTCGGGCAGCGAGGACCGGACGCTCGTTGTCTATGATCGACGGGCTGCCAGGGTCCTCCAGCGACTGCAGGTGGGTCCAACCCCCCCCAGAACGGGGGGACAAGGGGAGTCTGTCCCTTAGCACCAGCTCTAATGTTGGCCCTGAGATGTGGGGGGCAGCAGGAGCCCCTCATGCTCTCTGTACCTGCTCATCCCACAGCTGAAGAGCTATCTGGTCTCCATGTCCTACCAGGGAGCAGAGCTCTGGGCTGGGGACAACCGTGGCCAGGTCTATGTCTTTGGGAACAGCACCGGCAGCTTCCAGCCCACACAGGTAGGGCCCCCGAGGAGGGAGGTTGGGGAGCACAGGGGGTACCCTGAGCTCTCACACTGGGGTTCTGTGCCCCTTCCGTGCAGTACTTCGATGTAGGGCACCGGCTGCAGATCACAGGGCTCTGGCACTCGCTGGGCTCCCTCTACACCACCTCTATCGACAGGTCACTGCGGGTGAGATTCCCCCTGTGCCCATCTCAGAGCACTGGGTCTGGGGGGCTCTGACCCCCATGGTGTGGGGCTGGAGCATGTCAATGGGCTTTTGCTCTGTTGCAGATACACGTCCCTACGGACCCTCCCCGCACCATCTGCTCCTGGACGCAAGATGAAGTGCTCAATGGGGTGAGGAGGCTCTCACACACCTGTGTAACCCCTGCATATGCGTGTACACGTGTGTGCAAGCATCCTGCTCTCTGCAATGTCTTCTGCGATTGTCCCGGGACCAGGGGCTCCGTGGGGTGGGGCAGTGCCCCCCAAGCAGTGCCCTGACCTCCCTCTTGTTCCCCCTCAGATCAGCGTGGAGGGTGATGTGGTGGCAGCCGCCTCGGGGGGCCTCTCGGTCGAGGTGTGGAGGCTCCGGACCTGATGCTGCTGCTGCCGTCTCGCCTTAACACTGCACCCAACCAGGGTTCCAGGGACTCCCTGTAGGGCGCAGGGTCCCATCTGAGCCCCCCCGACACGGAAGAGCCACGGGCCGGTCCCGGGGCCCTCGCTGGGGCTGGCAGCCTGGTGCTTGTTCCTGGGTATTAAACGGATTTTGGAGACACGGTGGTTTTGGGGCGAAATCGGGCTGGTTTGGGGCACCGCAGGGGATGGAGCGGGCGGCGCCACCCTTTTCGCTTTTGGGAGTCTTGCCCCTCCTCGGCCACCGTCCCGCCTTCAAGATGGCGGCGCTCAGCGGCGGCGCGGAGCGGTGAAAAGGAGCCGCGGGAGCGCGATGGCGGCGCCGGGGTCCGTCCCCGCCGCGGCGCTTCGGGCCGTGCTGAGGCCGAGCGGGCCGCTGCCGCCCGACGCCCTCCCGGTGCGCGGCTACGACTTCGCGGGCGGCCCGAACCACGCCGCGCTGCTGCGCTCCTTCCTCACCACCGGCTTCCAGGCCACCAGCTTCGCGCAGGCCGCCGCCGAGATCCACCGCATGGTGCGAACCGGGGACCGGGGCGGGGAGAGGGGGGGTCCCGGGTCTGGTCCTGACCCCTCTCCTCCGCCCCCATAGATCGAGGCGAAGCTGGAGCCGCTGAGCGAGGAGGAGCGGGGCCGCGCCGGGCTGGGCGGGCAGCGGCCGCCCTCGGGCTGCACCATCTTCTTGGGCTTCACGTCCAACCTCATCAGCTCCGGCGTCCGGGAGAGCATCCGGTACCTGGTGCAGCACAACATGGTGCGTGCGGCCCCCCGGGGGGGTGGTCCAAGGAGAGAGCCTGCGCTCTTTGTGTCCTGTGGCATTCCCAGTGCCCTCTCGGGGTTGTCCCAGGGCATCCCCAACGCTGTCTGGCCCCCTGCCCAGGTGGACGTGCTGGTGACCACGGCCGGGGGGGTGGAGGAAGATCTCATCAAGTGCCTGGCGCCCACCTACATCGGGGACTTCAGCCTCAGGGGTCAGGAGCTGCGCCAGAGCGGGATCAACAGGTACATGGGGTCCCCTTTGGGGCATGGGGGTCTCCTCCAGGACTGCTCCTGATCCTGATTCCCAGGATTGGGAACCTCTTGGTGCCCAACGATAACTATTGCAAGTTTGAGGACTGGTTGATGCCCATTTTGGAGAAGATGGTGGACGAGCAGGAAACACAGGTGGGCGACTTGAATGGGGTACTGAAGGGGACACAGGGAGACATGGGGGGGGGGGGGCTCAGTGTGCTGCTCCCACAGGGCACAAAGTGGACCCCGTCAAGGATGATCGCACGGCTGGGCCAGGAGATCAACAACCCAGAGTCAGTCTGTTACTGGGCACAGAAGGTTGGTGGACACAGTGAGGGGATGACATGAGGGACACAGGATCACCATGGGGGGGGTGACACCATCCCCTCTTTGCCTGTGCTCACACTGTGTTCTAGAACAAGATCCCGGTGCTGAGCCCAGCACTCACCGACGGCTCCCTCGGGGACATGATCTTCTTCCACTCCTACAAGCGCCCGGGGCTGGTGCTGGATATAGTGGAAGGTCAGTGTGTCCCCTTGGGGGACTGGACACTGGGGCCCCCCTGGCCATCGGGGTCCCCCATGACAGCACCCATTCTGCAGACCTGCGCCTCATCAACACCGAGGCCATCTTCGCGAGGAAGACAGGGATGATCATCCTGGGTGGGGGCCTGGTGAAGCACCACATTGCCAATGCCAACCTCATGGTGAGGACATAGGAGGGACCCCCCCAAATCCCCCCTCCCAGGGTCAGGGGTCACCCCCGTTTTTGCCCCACAGAGGAACGGGGCCGATTTCTCTGTCTACGTGAACACAGCACAGGAGTTTGATGGCTCCGACTCGGGAGCACGGCCAGATGAGGCTGTGTCCTGGGGCAAGATCCGCATGGATGCCACCCCCATCAAGGTGAGATGGGGTAAGGGAAGGATTTGGGGGTACCCGGAGGGGGTCCCCAATTCTCACCCTTCTTCCCTGCCCCCAGGTCTATGCTGATGCCTCCCTTGTCTTCCCGCTGTTGGTGGCAGAGACGTTTGCCCAGAGAGCTGATGCTTTCCCTTTGGATCCAGCAGGACATGGTGCTGGGGCAGATCTGGAGGTTGGGAAGTGAACCCCCACTTTGGGGGGGGGGTTGAGGACCCCCCATTTGTGAGGGGCTGAGCCCCAACTACCTCTGCAGGGGTTCCAATCCATCCATGTGTGTATGTGTCCCCTTCCAGTGCTTGTATTTATTTGAGCTGCTCCCAATAAAGCACCACAGTTCCTCCGCACAGCAGGTTTATTCCTGGATCTTAGGGGGCACAGAGGGGGTCCCCCCCAGGCTGTGACCCCCCAACTCCCCACATCACATCTCTGTATCCCCCTGCTCTTGGAAGGAGTCCTCCCGCCAGAGCTGGATCTGGCCCTCAGTGGCAGCAAGCAGGCAGGGCAAGGTGGGGTGGAAAGAGAGAGACTGCACCACGCCACGGCCCACCAGCAAGCTGCGAGCAAGTGAGCCCTAAAACCACGGGGGGTGAGAAGATGGGGGGGGGGGGACACCAAAACATGGTTTTGCACCCCCCGTGCCTCCTTTCACCCCCTTACCTCCACAAGGTCCCAGAAGTAGACTTGTCCATCCTCAGAGGCACAGCCCACATGGGTGTCCTGCTCACTCAACACGCAGTCCAGCCGGTATGTCGTGCTGTGGTGGCCCTTGTACCTATGGAGGGGACACGGGGAAGTGGGGGGTCCCCAAAACTCCTACCCCCTGGGCAGGGCACAGGGCGCTGGGGAGGGGGTTCATACTCGCCCAGCAGCTCGCCCGTGTCCTTGTCCAGCAGGCGCAGTGTGGAGTCAAGGCTGGCAGCAAGGGTGCACTGCCCATCCTTGCTGAAGCACACGCTGGTGATGGGGCCTGGGGAGCACATGGGATTTTGGGGGGGGGTGTTGCACAGGACCCCCCCCGGCTCTGTTTTGGGGCCTGAGCACCCTGGTTTGGTGCTCACTCACTCCCAACATAGTCACAGTAGAGCTGCCCTGCACGGAGGTCATAGCGCCGGATGTGGCCATCCACAGAGCTGGGTATAAGGTAAGGGGGGAATTGCTGTTGTGGCGCCCCTCCCGGCTGCACCGAATTGTAGGGGACGGGGGGGGGTCCCCATGGGCCTCACCCTGAAAGCATCTCATGGTTGGAGAGCTTCACACTGGAGACGCCATCCTTGGCCTCATCCAGCACCTGGACGGGGTCGGGGCGGCGTGAGCGGCAGTCCCAGCACCGGACGGTGGAGTCAATAGAGCCTGGGGGAAGAAAACGGTATGGGGGGGGGTTCTAGTGTTGACAGCCTCCCCCAAAACCAACTCCCTTACCTGACACAATGATAGTGGCCTCCTCGTTGAACTGAACACAGTTCACTTTCTGTGAGAGAAGCAGGAGTCAGTGTCCCTCAGGGAACCTTCAAACCCCTCCGGAGCCCCTCAGTTCCCTCCCTCAGCCCCTAGATCCCTCCCAAAGACCCCAGCTCCCCACCGTAGCCCCTCCATAACCTCACCCCTGCGTGTCCCCGGTACTTGCGGAGCACTTGCCCAGTGGCCACGTCCCACAGCGCCACCGTCTTGTCGGCGCCGCAGGAGCAGAGGTGGCTGTTGTCGAAAGAGCTGGCGGGGGACGGACACGGGGGGACCCCATCAGTGGGTCTGGGGGCTCCACCCACGGAGCTGGGGTCCCCCCAGTCCCCCTTACCCGGCGGCGTCCAGCACCTCGTAGCCGTGGCCCTGGTAGCAGCGAAGCGCTGTGCCCTTGTGTGGGTTCCAGAGCTTGAGAGTCTTGTCGCTGCCGCAGGTCAGGCAGTAATTCCCGTCCACTGGAATGGGGGGGCAATGCGGTGACCCCCCCCACCACCATCCCAAACGGCCTGTTCTCACCCCAGCAACTGGGGCTCACAGTGAGCCCCCCGCAGCGCCTCACACAGCGGGATGAGGACCAGACCCTGCCTCTCCATGGGGTAGGAGCAGGGAATTGCAGTCCCACGTGCCCTCCCCCCCAGGTCCCGTTTCCCCAGGGACGGGACCCGAACCGCGCTTCCCCCCGGCTTCCGGATCCCTGTTTCCCCCCTCGCACCGTTGAAGCGGACGGCGCGCACCGCTCCCTGCCCGCACTCCAGTGTCCGCACCTGCCGCTGCGGCAGCTCAGGCCGGGTGGGCCGCGGCAGCGGGAACGCCATTGGCGAGGCTGGGACCGGCATCGGAGCTGGAGCCGCGGCAGCTTCTTCCGGTGGCGGCGGAAGTGGGCAGCGGCGCGGAATGGCGGACCCGCGGCGGCCGGCACGGGTGGCCAGGTGGGACCGGGGCACCGGGAGTGTAACGGGGTGACCAGAGGGGGAACGGGGGGGAACGGCACCTCTGACAGCGCCGCCCCCAGGTACAAGCCACCGGCCACCGAGACCAACCCGGCGCTGGAGGACCCCACACCCGACTACATGAACCTGCTGGGGATGGTCTTCAGCATGTGCGGGCTCATGCTTAAGGTGGGGGCACCGGCACTAGCACCGGGTGGGGACCGTGCCCAGGGCGCTATGGGGACACAGGGCCCATGCCCAGGGTGCTATGGGGACACAGGAACTGTGCCCAGAGCACTATGGGGACACAGGGCCCATGCCCAGGGTGCTATGGGGACACAGGAACTGTGCCCAGAGCACTATGGGGACACAGGGCCCATGCCCAGGGTGCTATGGGGACACAGGAACTGTGCCCAGAGCACTATGGGGACACCGGGACCATGCCCAAGGTGCTATGGGGACACAGGGCCCATGACCATGCCCAGGGTGCTATGGGGACACAGGGCCCATCCTTGGGTGCTATGGGGACACAGGGCCCATGCCCATGCCCATGCCGTACCCCTCACCCACAGCTGAAGTGGTGCGCCTGGATCGCCGTCTACTGCTCCTTCATCAGCTTTGCGAACTCCCGCAGCTCCGAGGACACGAAGCAGATGATGAGCAGCTTCATGTGAGTGGCGGCAGGGCCCAGGGGCCATGTTCCCTGTGGAGCAGGCACCAGAGCCGGTCTCTTTCCTCCCCGCTGCAGGCTCTCCATCTCAGCTGTTGTGATGTCCTACCTGCAGAACCCGCAGCCCATGTCCCCACCATGGTGACGGCCGGGCCGGCGCAATAAAGGGGCTGCTTCGCTTGTGAGGGCTGGACCCTGCTTGGAGCCCCCTGAGGCCTGGGGGCTCATGGGGGGGGGTCCGGGAGGGCCTGAGGCGAGCCCTTGGCTCTGGGTGCCCCGCTGAGGGGGGCGGCTTTTCCATGCCCCATTGAAGGAGAAAGCTGCCCTTCACTCTCCACCAACCACCGCTCATCGAGGGCGGAGTTTCGGGAGCCGCCGCATGTGATTGGTTACTGGGCGTTGGCTGGAGCTGTTGCTAACGCCCGCCCCGGAAGGAGGGGCTCGCGGTGTCAATCAGGGCTCTCCTCTTCCTCAATGACTAGAGTCCGCTACGTCACCGCCCGCGTCGGGGGAGTGTCCGTGCGCAGCAGCGAATCAGAGCGCGGGACTCTCTGTCTCCTTGCCGCCCATTGGTTGTCGCTGTTACAGTGGGTGGGGTGGGGGCACGCCGCCCCCCTCGGGTCATGTGAACTGTTGGCCACATGACCGCGCCCGGGAGCGGTATGGCGGCGCCCGGGGCGGTGGTGGCAGTTCCGCTGCTGCTTGCGGCGGCGGCCCTGGGCTGCGGGTACAAGGTTGGGCCCGGCATGAACGGGGGGGCCGGGGGCCGGAGAGACTGAAGGGAACTGGGAGAACCGGAAGAGAGAGGGTGGGAGAAACAGTGCGGCGTTGGGAGAGGGAAACTGGGCCTGGGGAATGGGAAAGGAAAGTGCCCGGCATGGGCTGGGTGTGAGAGGCTGGGACGGGGGCCGTAAGGGGGGGTTTGAGGGTGCTGGCGCTGTCACTGGCTCCTCTGCAACGGCTTCCTCCAGAAACACTGGGGGTGACGGGGGGCGGGGGAAGGATCCTACACGGTGTGGGCACAGCCCCCTATGAGTCCCTTGAGATTCCGCTTCTGCCCGCAGTCCTGTCCCCCGACGCGCCCCGACCTCCTCAACGTGCACCTTGTGCCCCACACGCATGACGACGTGGGCTGGCTCAAGACGGTGGAGCAGTACTTCTATGGAGGTGGTGTCTCTGTCACCGTGCGGAGGGGCTGGTCCCCAAGGCCACCATGGGGGTGGAAGTGACATCCATGAGGCCACCACCGGGACAATGATGTCCCCAAGGCCACAGTGGGGGTGGAAGTGACGTACCTGAGGCCACCACAGGGACAGTGGTGACATCCCCAGGGCCACCATAGGGGTGAAGTACTGCCAAATGCAGGTGGAGCGATGCCGAGACCCCCTTGTATTCCCCCCTCCCATTATATGCCCTGGCTATTGTGTCCCTCCCACCCTCTTGGCCATCACTGTGCCCCTGTCCCTCCCATGCCATAACCACACCCCCTACCCGATGCCACTTGTCCCCATGGCTGTTAACATATCCCTGTGCCCCCTTGGTTGTCTCCGTTAGTGCGGAACGATGTGCAGCATGCGGGCGTTCAGTACATCCTGGATTCAGTGGTGGCTCAGCTGGTGGCCGAGCCTGCCCGGCGCTTCATCTACGCTGAGGTGGCTTTTCTGGCTCGCTGGTGGCGGCTGCAGGACGAGGCCACCCGGAACACCATGCGCCAGCTTGTGGAGCAGGGTGCGGGGGGATGTGGGGGCACCTCAGGGTGGGGTCCTGTGTCCCTGAGGACCATGGGGGGCACATAGGAGGGGGTTGGGGGGGGTACACAGGGACATGGGGAGGGATTGGGGTGTCATAGAGGCACACAGGGACATGGTGGGGATTGGTGTGACACTGGGGGACACAGGGACGTGGGGCAAGATGTGCATGGGGGGGGGTATGTGCATCAAAGTGGGAGGATGAGAAGCTTAGGGAGGAACCCAGAGGGACTTGGGGTGCTGCTGGCAGGAGGTGCCCCTGTCCCCTTCTCCATGGCCCTTGTCTCAGTACCCCAATGTCACCCTGTCTCCTATATCCCCCCAATCTCCTATATCCCCTATGCCGTCCTGCAGGGCGGCTGGAGCTGGTGGGGGGTGGCTGGAGCATGGCGGATGAGGCGGTCACTCACTATAGCGCGGGGCTGGAGCAGCTGGGGCTGGGCCGGGGCTTCCTGCGCAGGGAGCTGGGGCCCTGCGCCCTGCCCCGCCTGGCCTGGCAGATCGACCCCTTTGGCCACTCGCGGCAGAGCGCAGCCACCTTCGCGCAGGTAGGACCCCCCCCGAGACCTCCTGATCCCCCTGTGGGGTACCCAGCTCTGAGCACCTCTTTTCTACCCACGCTCCCCCCCGCAGATGGGCTATGATGGGCTGTTCCTGGGCCGCGTGGATCACCAGGACAAGGCGTGGCGGGAGCAACGCCGGGAGCTAGAGCTGCTCTGGAGGACGAGTGGGAGCCTCCAGAGTCCTGCCTCCGACCTCTTCACCGGTGGGATCCCCACTCCCCCAGGCTGCGGGACCCTCCCCTCTATGTCTGCATCTCAGCTCTCCCATCCCTGTGTCTCCATCCCAGCTCTCCCATCCCTATGTCCCCATCCCAGCTCTCCTGTCCCTATATCCCCATCCCAGGGCTGCTCCTACCCCTGTACCCACCCCAGCCACCCCATCCCATGCTGACGAAGGGGGGGACCATCCCCAGGCATCCTCCCCAACGTCTACAACCCCCCCACGGGCTTCTGCTGGGACCAGCTCTGCTCCGACCCCCCCATGGTGGATGGGGACAGCGAGGAGAACAACGTGGCCTCCATCGTCTCCACCTTCCTGGACATCGCCACCAAGCAGGTGGGTATCCAAGCACTGGTTACATCTGAGGGGGTATCCCATGGGACTGGGGGGGTTCCTGACCTATCCTTGTGTCCATTCCCCCCCAAGGCCAAGCATTATCGCACCAACCACATCATCATGACAATGGGCTCCGATTTCCACTATGAGAATGCCAACCTCTGGTTCAAGAACATGGACAAGCTCATTGCCCACGTTAATGCCCAGGTGCGGGGGCCCCCTGCCATGTCCCCCCTGTTTGCTGTCATCCCCCCCCACCCCCATCTCACCCCATCCATGGCTTTTCCAGCAAGCCAATGGCAGCCGTGTCCACGTCCTCTATTCCACCCCATCCTGCTACCTGTGGGAGCTGCACCAGGCCAACCTCTCCTGGTGAGGCTCAGAGGATGAAGGGGGACCCTGGGCTTGGGGTGGGATGGAAGGATACATGGATACAGCCTGGATTTCCCTTCAGGTCCCTGAAGATGGATGATTTCTTCCCTTACTCGGATGGGCCCCACCAGTTCTGGACAGGTTATTTCAGCAGCCGCCCAGCCCTGAAGCGCTATGAGCGCCTCAGCAACAACTTCCTGCAGGTGGGAATGTCCCTGGCCCCATCACAAGCATGGAATGGGGTGGATTGGAAGGGACCTTAAAGCTCATCCAGCTCCTACATCCATGGGCAGGGACACTTTCCACTAGAGGAGGTTGCTCCAAGGCCTGTCAAACCTGGATGGTTCATCCCAACCCTCTCTCTTCAACCCATCTCAGTGTCCCACCACCCTTAAAGGGAAGAGCTTCCTTATATCCCATCTAACTCTTCCTTTTTCCACTTGGAAGCTGTTCTTCCTCATCCCATCGCTTTTCCAAAGCTGCTCTCTTACAGCCCCTTTATGCACTGGGAGCTGCTCTAAGCCCTCCCTGGAGCCTTCCCATCTCCAGGCTCTCATTCCCAGCTCTCCCACCATGTGCTCCCAAGGGCTGGACCCTCCATCTCAACCCCTCCATCCATCCCACAGATCTGCAGCCAACTGGAGGCACTGGCAGGACCAGCAGCACGGGATGGTCCCTACGGGCCTGGGGACAGCTCTGTGCTCCGTAAGTGCTGGGGTAGGACCCGTGGGACCCCCCCTGCACCCCCTTAATGTCTCCTTTGTCCCCTGGTAGGTGAAGCTGTGGCCGTGGCCCAGCACCACGATGCTGTGACCGGCACTGAGAAGCAGCATGTGGCCAATGACTACGCCAAGCAGTTGGCAATGGGGTGGGAGAGGTGCCAGGTAGGGCCCCGCTGCTGAGGTTGGGGTGCAGATGGAGTTTGGGGGAGCACAGATGGGGTTTGGGGTGACATCATCATGTTCATGGAGTGTGGAGGTGGGGGACAGGAGCTAGTGCTTGAGCCCCTGCCCCTGGCTGGTGCTTTGGGGACCCACTGGGTGAGCCATGGGGGGACCCTCATGTGTCCCCCCTTCTGCCAGCTCCTGGTCTCCAATGCCCTGTCCAGCCTCAGTGGCACCAAGGAGACCTTCACTTTCTGCAACAGCCTTAACGTCAGCATCTGCCCCTTGACGGAGGCCTCCAGCCGGGTGAGTGGAGACCCGGGGGGACCTGGGAGGGTTTGGAGGGGACCAGGCAGGGCTCACGGCCCTTGTCCCTGTGTCCCCAGTTCCTTGTCCTCCTCTACAACCCGCTGGGGCGCCGCGTGTCCTGGCCCATCCGCCTGCCGGTCCATGGGGTGTCCTACACGGTCACAGACCCCCGTGGCCAGCCCGTGCCAAGCGAGGTGAGCCCGGACCCCATGTGTCCCCCCACCTTGTCCCCGTGTCCCCAGCTCACCCTGTGCCCTGTTCCCAGATTGTCCCTGTGTCCATTGTCACCCATGGGCTGCGTGGGAATGATGTTGGGGCCATGCAGGAGCTGCTGTTTCAAGCCTCGGCACCCGCTCTGGGCTTCAGTACCTTCACAGTGACACGGTCACCCCATGGGGACCCCCATGTTCCCCCCATCCAGCCGCCGGTGCTGCCACAGCCATGGGACATCCACAACGAGGCATGGGCCCGGCCTGGGGTTTGGTGGAGCCCCATTTCCCTTGTCCCAGTTAAACCAGTGCTGCAGTAACTGGGGGAGCTGGGGCAGACATTGAAGCTGCTGCCATCCCAACCCTGCAGTATCTCCGGGTGCTGTTTGACCCCCTCACTGGGCACCTGAAGGAGATCCAGAACCTGGCCAAGAACATCTCGCTGCCCGTCTTCCAGAGCTTCTACTGGTGAGCACTGGTGGGGTCCCTCCCATGGGACCTTCCTCCACCACCTCTCACCATCCCTCTCCTCCCAGGTACAATGCCAGCGTTGGCAATGACGAGAGTTCCCAGGTTTCCGGAGCCTACATCTTCCGTCCCAACAGCTCCGAGCCCATCCCCATCTCTGACTCTAAGCGGATCTCCACATCCCTCATGAAGGTGGATGGCCCCAGGGGTGCCCTCAGCTCTGGGGGTGCCCCTGAGGGTGCTGACCCCCCACTGTGGCCCTTGCAGAACACGCTCGTGCAGGAGCTTCACCAGAACTTCTCCTCGTGGTGCTCCCAAGTGGTGCGGCTCCACATGGGGCAGCCCTACGTGGAGCTGGAGTGGACTGTGGGACCCATCCCCGTGGAGTGAGTGAGGAACCTGGGGGGGCTCCTGAGGAGGTGGGACCCCCCCCAAACCCCGCTGCTCCCCCCCACCTCTCCCAGGGATGGTTGGGGCAAGGAGATCATCAGCCGCTTCCAGACGCCCCTGCAGACACAAGCCCGGTTCTACACTGACTCCAATGGGCGGCAGATCCTGGAGCGCAGGTTGGAGCCAGCTCATTGTGATCCCCCCCTGTGTCCCCCCCGATCCCATAACCAAGCTGTGCCTCACGCCCAGGCGTGACCATCGTCCCACATGGAACCTGAGCCAGACAGAGCCTGTGGCAGGGAATTACTACCCTGTCACCAGCCGCATCTTCATCAAGGTACCAGCGTTGGGGTGGCAGCAGGGGCTGAGCCCGGGGCAGAGGTTATCACACATGTGGCTCTTCCCTCCCTCCCCATAGGACAAGAAGGTCCAGCTGACAGTGCTCACGGATCGCTCCCAGGGTGGCAGCAGCATCTCCGATGGCTCCTTGGAGCTGATGGTGATGGACCAGGGTGCGGTGTGGAACGTGTCCTTGGGGGTACCGGGGGTGCCATAACCCCCCCCTCCATCCCCATCCAGGTCCATCGGCGGCTCCTGTACGATGACAACCGCGGGGTGGGGGAGCCGCTGCTGGAGCAGGACGCGGACCAGCGGGGTCTGGTGGTCCGCGGTCGCCACCTCCTGCTGCTGGACACGGTGCAAGCAGCAGCTGATGGGCACCGCCTGCGGGCGCAGGAGCTCTTCATGGCCCCATACCCAGTGCTGGCGCCCGGGGGAGGCCCATCCTACTGGCCCAAGCAGCGAGGCCTGTGGGAGGTGAGGGCAGGGGGGCAGGGGGGGGTACACGGGGGGGTGCGCATTCACATCCCTCACTGTCCCCATCGCAGTTCTCAGCGCTGCGCCGGGAGCTGCCTCCCAGCATCCACCTTCTGACACTGGCCCCTGGGGACGCCGGGACCCTCCTGCTGCGGCTGGAGCATCAATTTGAGAGCGGGGAGAGCAGGAACAGCTCCAAGCCCGTCACCATCGACCTGCTGGTGAGCCACGACCCTCCCCACCCTTTCCCAAGGCTTCCAGAGGTGACCCTACTCCTGCTCCTGGCGTGATTCCCAACATCCTTTCCCTGCTTTCCCAGGACCTGTTCTCAGCATTCACCATCACCTCAGTGCAGGAGATGAGCCTAGGGGGGGACCAGCCCCTCGATGCCATCTCCCGCCTGGTCTGGACCCCGGCCACAGGTACTGCAGGAGGTCTAAGGGGGGGCATGGGGGGGGGGCCGCAGCTTCCCCTCACCCCTTCCCACTTCCCCATAGGTCCAGCCCAGTCACACAGAGTGGCCAAACTGGACCCACGGCGGGTGACACTGCAGCCTATGGACATCAGAACATTCCTGGTGCACTATGAGGGGCCTGGGGCAACTCCAGGGGGGCACTGAGCATCCCAGAGTGGGGTGGGTGTCTCTGTCCTGTGTCCCCCCACAAGTGCATTAAAAACCACACCATTTCCTCAGGCGTTTAATGGGGGCACGAGGCAGTGCCGGGTCTGGGGGGTGCAAGGGGGGGCTCCCCCTCCTGCAAGCAGCAGCCCTGATGGAGGGAAGGAGGGTGAGGGGTGGCAGTGCCCCCCTTGGCTCCCCCCCTTCTTCTCAGACCCCCTTTATTCTGCCCTCTCTGTTCCCAGACCCTCCCTTGTCCCCTATCCTTACTTGTTCTCTGTCCCCCTTGAACCCCTCTTCTTCCCAGACCCCCTTTATTCTGCCCCCACTTTGTTCTCAGACCCCAAATTGCCCCCTGCCCCCCACACCTCCTTGTGCCGTTTGCAGGGGGATGGTTTCAGGTCGGCTCCTTGCAGTCGCTGCCGCCGTTTGTTCTGGAGCTGCTTCCTCTTCTGCTGCAAGGATGGGGAGATGCTGCCCCTGGGGGGGAGCATGAGCCAGGGAGCTGCAGAACCCCCCCAAGGCAGAGCACTGGACCCTTCCCTCCTCCCCGCTTCCTTTAGGGTATCTTTATTCTCCCCCCTGATGGGGGCAGGGGGGGAACATTTTGGCCTTGGCTTGGTTCAGAAGAAGCCCAACCCTCATATGAGACCCCCAAGAAGCTCCTTACCCGGCCTTGGCCCTGGCTTTAGGTCCCCAGAAGGCTTCCGGGTTTTCTGGGAATCGCTTCAAGCCCCTTTTCCTGGAGCTGGGATTGGCGTCGGCACGGATAGCAAAGGAAGCCTGGAGCCTGGGTGGGGAAGAGGGGCTCAGGGCTGGGCTGGGGGTGCTCAGGAACAGTTTTGGGGTGCTTGGGGCTGGTTTTGGGGTCTCAGGGCCAGCTCTGGGGCTCCCTGGGCCTGTTTTGAGATGTTCCTCCCCTCCCCATGGTCCCTACGTGGGCTCCACAGCAAGGATCCGGGCTGCAGGACTGGTGTCTGTGAGCCGCTCGCGTTTCACCGGGTGCAGCCGCACCTGAGGAGGAGGAGGAGGATGATGGGGGGGGGCGGACCTCCAACCCTGCCCCATATTGGGGTGTCCTGGGGGGGGGGGGTCCCCAAGGTGCCCCCCCCTCACCCAGCAGCGCAGGATGTCCCAGAGCACAGCCGGGGGTGCATCCGTCTTCACCGCGGTCCTGCAGGCGTGAGACAGGGAGACGCGGTACCCGGCGTGCAGCAGTGCTGAGCTGGGGGGTGCACACGGGGTGGGGGGAGTCACAGATGGGGTTTGGGGTGGGGGAGTGGATTCGGAGGGGGAGGATGGGGCTTGGGGGTCAGGGATGGGAATGGGGGTGCAGGATTGGATTTGGGGCACGGGATGAGATTTGGGGTGTAGGGATGGGGTTGGAGGGACAGGATAGGGTTTGGGGTGCAGGGATGGGCTAGGGAGGTGTTTTTGTGGTGCCCCCACCTGAACTGCAGCAGTGATGGGGTGTTGCAGTGGATGGTGCTGCTGAGCCCCTCCAGGGTGTAGTACAGGGGCACGTCGCTGAGTTCCTGCCCATGGGGAGCAGACGAGTCAGCCTCAGCGCTGGGAGGGGGGACAGGACTTGGAACCCCCAAATCCCCTCCCGCCAAGTACCTCGGCAATGCCACTGAGCACCCCCTGCATCCGCTCCTGCGTCTGGAAGCGGTGGGGGCTCCGCTCCAGCGCCGCCAGCACCCGCTGCACGAAGGGCACATCGTGGAGCGGCTCAGCCCATATGGGACCACCCAGCTGGGGGGGGACAGGGGTACACGAGGGGTCAGTGATGGGGTATGGGGGAGCACCACAGGGACAGTGAGGGGCCACGGGGGGACACATGCACCCACACTGAGGGGCTGGGGGGGACACATGCGCCCACCTGGTGCCGCTGTTGGCAGAACTCACACGTGGGCCCCACGGGCGGTCCTGTGGCTGCCCCATACTTGAAGCTGGAAGGGAAGAGCTGAGGTGTGAGGGGTCCCCCTTATCCCAGGCTCCCCCCTCATCCCAGGCACACACTGCCCCCCCCCATACCTGTTGCCATGGGCTGTGGCTTTGCCCATGCGCTGGAGGTGGTGGGTGCCGCAGCCGACGCAGTGGTACACCAGAGCCTGCTTGCTGCAGGGGACAAAGCAAGGGGAAGGGGGGTCACAGGGTGCATCCCCCTCACTGTGGTCCCCGCTGCGTCTACCCCCTCACCTCGCTGATGCTTTCACCTTCGCCTGCCCTGTAAAGACCCGCACGAAGACGCGGATGTAGAAGTCAGCACTGACGGCGAGCAGCGGCACGATGAAGCGCTGGTAGCAGTTGGCTCTACTGTCCAGGCTGTGCAGGATGATGCGCAGGGCCTGGCCATGGCGGGGACACGGAGGACATGGGGACAGCCCTGACCTCCCCCCATTGTCCCCACACTCAACAGGGAACCCCCACTCACCATCTCGTGGCAGAACTTGCCCTTGAGGGACACGGCGCCATACTTGCTGTAGGAGGTCTCAGCGTTGTTCCCTGCCAGCACCCCCATGTCCGTGCAAGTCACACACAGTAGCCCTGTGCAAGAGGGGGAAAGGGTTCAGGGGTGCTGCCAGGAGCACCCTAATGGGGGGGGGCCCAACTCACCTCCTTCGCTCACAGCTTGCACAGCAGCATCGAGGAAGTGTGCGGGGCTGCCGTAGGGATCCAGGTCGATCACGTCGAAGGGCTCCCTGTCAGCTTTGCACTGGTACATCAGCATCCTGGGGGGGGAGGAAAAGGAGTGTCCTGGAATCTGCACTGGCCCCCCCTTTTCTCAAACCTCACTATGGGACACAATGGCCCCTTTGAGGATGCTCCAATACGGGACGGGGGGGAGAAACCCGGTGGGGTGGTTCCTGAGGGTGCTTGGGGGGGGTTACCTGGCATCAGCCATACTGGGGGTCACCAGGGTCCCCACCCCATTGAAGGCCACGTTGCGCTCAATTAGCTCCATGGCCCGCGCTGAGCAGTCGTTGGCCACCACAGCCCGAAGCCCCGGCACCTCCTTGGCGAAGCGGATGGAGCGGAGCCCTGAGGCCGCCAGCGCCTCCAGCACCCGCAGCCCCCCCTGCAGACACACAGCACTGCCCATGGGGTGCCATGGGGGGGGACACCCCAATACAGGGAAAAGGGGAATCCCCCCCTGTGCCCAGCACCTCACACACTTCTCCTGCCTTTGCCACCTGCAGGAGGTCGGCACTGGCACCATCACCCTCCTCCAGTGGTTGGGGGCTTCCTGCATCCATGTTCTCTTCCCCAGGTACGACAACTGGAAAAGGAGGGATTGGGGTGACGGATTCTCTTCCCCCACACCGGGCAAAGGGGGGGCCTGGGGATGGGGAGCCCAAGGTGGTACCTACCCAAGCGGCACCTATCACAGTGGTACCTACCCCGGATCCCCTTTGGCTGCAGGAGGAGCCGAGCGAATTCCGTTAGCACAGCGCAGCTGAAGGGGAAGTGATGTCAGGAGGGGGGAGGGGGCAGAGTAGGGATCACCCCAAGACCCCCATGGGGTACCCCCAAGACATCCCAAGACCCCCCCCCGACCCTCCTGAGATACCCCAGAGCTTCCCCTGGCCCCGCTCACGTCAGGTCCCTGTTGAAGCCCTGCACCGGGTTGTAGAAGACCTCGTTGGCGCTGGGGAAGAGGATGGTGGCTTGGCCCTCAGAGATCAGCGTCTCGCCGGCCCGGGGGGAGCCCTCAGGGGCCGGGGGGGACCCGGAGCCGTTGGGGGAGGCCCCGTCCATGGCAAACCGGCGACGGAGGGGGCCCGGGATGCCTCGTTGAAGGGTCCTGAAGGCGGCTGCTGCTGGTGGGGGGAGTTAACGCAGGACGGGAGGGGACACGGACATGGAGCCCCCAAAGGGGCCACAGAATGGGACCGAGGGGTGACTCCCCCGGCAACCACGTGGCGCGGGACAAGGCCTCGGGTACTGGAACCCGAGCCCCCCAGGCCACGCCCCCTTCAGACCACGCCCCTTCAAGGCCCCCCCCCCTCCCCCTCCCACCACCACCCCCCTCGTTGCTCCCCCTCTCCCGGTTCTCACCTGCCCCGCGCATTCTCCGCGCCGTAGCCCCCCTTCACATGGGCGCTGCCATGTTGCGGCGGTCACGTGACCGTAGGCGGACGGCACCGCGGAAGGGTCATAAGACCTTGGCCTCCCCTGGGAGGTGGTGAGGAACCTAGAAGGAAGACCCCGGCATGTTTCTGCGGGAATTCGGCCCGGGAGGCCCCGGTTGATCCCGCGGAGGGGGTCGGGGTAAGCAGCTCTGCCTATTCCCGCTGCCAGCCGTGTTCCTAGTGGAGAAGGGTGGGAGAGGGGAGGAAGGGGAGTGGGTATTCGGCGCTCGGCTGGTCGTGCCTGCGCACGCGCGGGTGCCGCGCCGGGCGGTGCGGCGCTCGGCTGATCGCGCCTGCCGCACAATGAATGGCCGCTGAGCGCGGCGGGGACCCGGACGGGCACCGGGAGCGGCACCGGGAGCGGCCGGAGCCGAGGCTGAGCCCCCCCCCGCCCTCCGGTAAGGCGGGAACCCCCCCCTCCCCTGGCCGCGCATCCGCCGCTCCTCCGCTCCCGTTCCCCGGAACCTGTGGCTCCCCACCCCCTTCCCCGCAACCGGTCGCCATCCCCCCCCCCCCTCCCCCAGGCCTCGGGGTCCCTTCTGCCTCCAGCCCCATCTTTTGGTGCTTCCCCGTTCCCCCTCCAATACCCCCCCTTGTGGGTGCCCCCCCCCCCCCCCCCCCCCAAGGCTGGGGGTCTTCTCTGTCTCCAATGTAGGGAGCGGGGTGTGTCCCTCCCCGTTCTGCCCGGGTTTGGGGTCTCCCGGTGCCACCCCCCCAAGTGTGGGGCCCGTTCACGTGGGAGGATCCCATCACGCCCCTGCCTAAAGGGCGGCTGTGCCCGTGCCACCCCCCCCGACACCTCCAAGTGCTGGCGACCCCCTTGGCCTGAGCACCCCCATGTCCTCAGGCTTAGAGAGCCCTGACAGTCCCCATGGCCAAGGTGGGGTCGCCTCACCCAGCTCCTGGGGTGCCCCCACCCCTTAACCCCCTGTTTTGGGTGATCTCCAGGACCCCTCCCCCTCCGGGTTGTTCCTGGGGTCCTGAGGGAGGATCTGGGCTTACCTCCCATGGGCTGACTCGTGCCTGGTCTGTGTCTTGTCCCTTCTCTGTCCCCATCCCCTTGTGCCCTGTCCCCCCTCATGTGTCTGCCCTTCTCCATGTGTCCATTTGTCTGTCCCCTACTCTGCTTCCTGGGTCCCTGTTCCCACATGTCCCCCATCTCTGGCCCTCTTCCCTCTGTGTCTGTGTTCCTGTGTGTCTCCCATGTGTCCCTGTCCCTATGTGTCCCCCATATCTGCTTTGCTTCTTATGTACCTATGTCCCTACATGTCCCCTGTCTGTCTCCCTCCCTTCTGTACTCGTGTTTCCCATGTCTGCCCCGTGTCCCTGTCCCTGTGTGCCCCCACATCTGCCTTGCTCTTTATGTATTCGTGTCCCTGCATGTCCTCTGTGTCTGCCCTCATTCTCTCGCTCCCTGTGTCTATGTCCCTACATATCTTTGTCCCTCTGTGTCCCCCATGTCTGCCTCGCTCCTTATGCATCCGTGTCCCTACACATCCCCTTGTGCCTGCCCATGGCCCCGTCCCCGCAGGCTCCCGTTGGCTCCCGCCATGGCTCAGACACTGCAGATGGAGATCCCCAACTTTGGGAACAGCATCCTGGAATGCCTGAATGAGCAGCGGCTGCAGGGGCTGTACTGTGACGTGTCAGTGGTGGTGAAGGGCCATGCATTCAAGGCTCACCGCGCTGTGCTGGCCGCCAGCAGCTCCTACTTTCGGGACCTTTTCAATAGCAGCAAGAGTGCGGTGGTGGAGCTGCCGGCCGCCGTGCAGCCCCAGTCCTTCCAGCAGATCCTCAGCTTCTGCTACACGGGCCGGCTTAGCATGAACATGGGGGACCAGTTCCTCTTGATGTACACTGCCGGCTTCCTGCAGATCCAGGAGATCATGGAGAAGGGGACTGAGTTCTTCCTCAAGGTCAGCTCGCCCAGCTGTGACTCGCAGGGGCTGCACGGCGAGGAGGCTCCTTCCTCTGAGCCCCAGAGCCCCGTGGCTCAGACCTCGGGCTGGCCCTCGGGCGCCGCTGCGTTGCCACTGGTGTCACGGGTGAAGACGGAGCAGGGGGAGCCCGACGGGGTGCAGTGCACCTTTGTGGTCAAGCGCCTTTGGGACGGTGGCTCAAAGGATGGCACCGCCGGCGGCAACGGCAGCCGGAAGATGGCCAAGTTCTCCGCGCCAGAGCTGGGGCGGCAGCCGCAACCCGCAACCCCCACAGCAGGACCAGCACCGGCCCTGGTGGCACCGGCCCCGGTGGCTCCTGGGCCAAGCGCTGCTGATCAGACCAGCCCCGGGGGCACATCCAGCGCCTACACGAGCGACAGCCCTGGCTCCTTCCACAACGAGGAGGATGAGGAGGAGGACGGGGGGGAGGAAGGCTCGGACGAGCAGTACCGCCAGATCTGCAACATGTACACCATGTACAGCATGATGAATGTGGGGCTGGCAGGTGAGGCTCCGCCCACCAGGGGGCGACGCCCATTGGCTGCGGCCTGGCGAGTCTCCGCCCATATGGTGGGAGAAAGGGGGCGTGGCCTGGCCTGGTGAGGCTGCATCCGTTGGGACTGTAAGAGGTCGTGATCACGTTAGCCCCTCTATTGTGGGTGTGGTCTAGTAGGGCTCCGCCCACAAGGCACACCCAGCCAGTGGGACGGGGTTTCCGGGGGAAGTGGGTGGGGTTACCCCCAGGGTCACGACACTGTAGGCATGTCTTGTCGCTAAGGGTGGCGAGAGGGGCACACGAGGTGTCACGACTGCTTCCACAGAGGTTGTGGGAGGGGGGTGGGTGCCTCTGGGTTTTGGACCCCACTGACCCTATCCTTGTATCCCTCCCGCAGCCGCAGAGAAGGTGGAGGCGCTGCCGGACCAGGGCACATCTGAGCCACGCACCCGTGTGCGCGTGCGGCAGGACTTGGCCTCGCTGCCGGCCGAGCTCATCAACCAGATCGGGAACCGCTGTCACCCCAAACTCTACGACGAGGGGGACCCTGCCGAGAAGCTGGAGCTGGTCACAGGTACACCCAGAGGGCCCCATGGGGAGTGGAGAGTACGGGGGTCCCTACTGGGGGCCTGGCCCTGCTCACCCCATGTGTGTGTGTCCCCTAAAGGCACCAACGTGTACATTACACGGGCACAGTTGATGAACTGCCACGTCAGCGCGGGGACACGGCACAAAGTCCTTCTGCGGCGGCTCCTGGCGTCGTTCTTTGACCGGTAAGTTGGGTCCCAGCACCCAGTTTTGGGGTCTCTATGGAGGTTGAGGGGGGTGGGTGCTCAGGTTCTAACCCTGGTTTTCATCCCTTCCTTACCAGTAACACCTTGGCCAACAGCTGTGGCACCGGCATCCGCTCGTCCACCAATGATCCCCGGCGGAAGCCGCTGGACAGCCGGGTCCTGCATGCTGTCAAGTGTGAGTGGGGGGACAGGGAACAACCCAAGAGACCAGGACTAGGCGGAGCCCCAGGGAGAGATGAGCAGAGGACTCAAACAATGAAGAGGGGGAGCTCAGGGTTGGGGAGCCTACAGGAACGGGGGGGGGATCAGAGGGTGGAGGAGACCCTAGGGAGAGGGGACACAAGGGTAATAGGCAACTGGGGACCCTAGGCCTGGGGGGATCCCACAGATGGACCCCAGGAGCTGCCAGTCACCCCCGTTGTGTGTGTTCCCCCCCAGTTTACTGCCAGAACTTTGCGCCCAACTTCAAGGAGAGTGAGATGAACGCCATTGCCGCTGACATGTGCACCAACGCGCGGCGCGTGGTGCGCAAGAGCTGGATCCCCAAGCTCAAGCTCCTGAGCGCCGAAGGTGATTCCTACACATCATTCATCAACGAGGCCGGGAAGCTGGAGCCTGACATCATGGGCCCCGAGCCTGGCTTCGATGCTGGTGCCCACGAGGGTGAAGCGGGAGCCCCCAGCGAGGGGCTGCAGTGACCCCCTTCCAACCCTCTGGGGACACCCCACTGCAGTGGGGAGCCCCCTCCTGCCAGGTGGGGACCCCAGCATAAGGTAGGGATCTCCCTGCCAGGTACAGACCCTGTCACTAGGTAGGGAACCCTCTAACAGGTTGGGACCCCATAACCAGGTAGGGGACCCCATCACTAGGTAAGGAACCCCCCCCTCCAGGTAGGAGCCCTGTCCTAGCTAGGGCACCCCCCACCAGGTAGGGCCCCCATAAGCAGGTCAGGACCCCATCAATAGGTAGGGGAGCCCCCTCTGTAGGTGGGGACCCTTGGCCAGGTAGAGGACCCCCTGCCAAGTAAGGACCCCATCACCAGGTAGAGGACCCTTCCCTCCAGATAGGGTCCCCCTTGTAGTACTGCCCTGTGGTTATGTGGGAACCCCCACCCAGTGGGCACCCGCATTGGGGATGACCCCTTTCATGGTGGAGGTATCCATGTGGTTGCAGGGCCCCCTCCTCCCAGGGGGTCTGTGTCATCCCCCCTAGGGGCAGGGACCCCCCATCCCACCCCATGGTGCTGCTGAGGGGTGTGGTTGTCCCGTCCCCTCCCCCCCCCCCCGGAGGGCTTGGGGCTTTTGGGGACGGGGTGGCAACAGCTAAGGCCATTGCCTTCCCCCCGCCCAGCAGTTTTGGGGGGTTTGGGAGGGCTGGGGCTTTTATCTTGCTCAGGCATCAGATTTAAGGTCCCATGTCCCTCTCCAGGTGCCCCATGTAGCCTCTGGGGTCTCTCCCCTGTCTACCCCCACCCAGGGCTGACATTTCTCCATATGTCCCTTCCATGGGGCCACCGTCTCTGCAGGCAACCGCATGTGTCCCCCCATGTCCCCTCCCCCAGTTGGGGACCAGTGTCTCTCTGGGTGTCCCCCATCCCCCCCCCCGCAATGTCCTCCCAGCATGTGTCCCCCATGTCCCTGTGTCCCCCCCCCTCCATGGGGCCAGAGTCTCCAGGTGACCACGTGTGTCCCCCACTTGTATGTCTGTCCCCTGGGGGAGGGCATCTCTGGGTGTCTGTGTTTTGTGTACCCTCTTCCCTTGTCCCCAGCTCCTCCCACCCTGTCAGAAAGGGGGGTGTCCCCTGTCATCCTGCCCCAGCTGGACAGGGCAGGGCTGAGCCTGTGTGTGGGGACCCCCCAGTGGGGATGGGATCCCCACAACCTGCCCTGAGGAGCAGTTCCCCCTTCATTACTCTGTACTGGGGGGGTGACACCCCCATGTAACCCCTGGGGGGGTGATTTGGGGGAGGGGTACAGGTTGGAATCCCACCTCTGTTAAGGGGGGACACACAGGAGACCCCCCCACCCCCCTGCAAGGCTTTGCACCGGCTCTGAATGGGGAAACTGAGGCACAGTTTGGCAGGCCCCCCCCCCCTTTTGTGTAGATGTGGGGCTGAGGGGTAACCCAGGCATCCTGTGGGCCCCTACCCAACCCCAGCGCCCCCCCAACAGGTCTCCTGACGTTCGGTCAAGTGCCTTACCTGCTGCCCGGCCCCCCTGGGCCCTGCTCACAGCTCCATTACCGCACCGCTCTGTGCCAAACCCCCCCAGCACCGGGGCGGGGAGGGGGGGGGACATACACAGGGACACCCTCCTCGGCCCTCCTCCGCCTTCCCCTCCCCCAATGCCTGGGTTGTTCCTCCCACACACACCCCTCCCTTGCTGCGCCTCAGTTCTCCCCTTTCCATTGTGTGATGAGTTGCACCGGGTCGCAGCCCTGCAGGGGTGCCCCCCTCCCTTTAACTAGGGGGGGTCCCTTCCTCACTGGAGGGGTCCCCTTTTCACTAATGGGGGGGGTCAGGCTTATCTTTCCTCCCCTCTTCTTTCCGTTTTCCAACCCAGAAGCTGTACAGAAACGGGGAGCATGGACCCCCCCCAGCCCGGGCTTGTGCTTCCCCCCTCCCCACCGACACCCCCCAACCCCCCGGGGGGGGGTCACCAGTGTCTGTCCTGTGTTATGAAGTGCCAAGAGGCCCCTTTACCCGCCGCCCCCCCCCCCCCCCCCCCGGAGTCGCTGGAGAATTGCACATGAACTGCTGTAGGAGAGCGGCGAGGGGCCGCGGCGTGTTAATAGTGACAATAAAACACGAGAGGTTTGATAACACCCCGGCACGTGCGCTGGTGGGGGGCACGGGGGGGCGGTGCTGCAGGGGCGCGGCCACGCCCCCTTGCCATATTTGGCCAGGCGGAAGCAGACAGTACCCGGGCTCGCGCGTGCCCCGTCTTCCGTGAAGCTCCTCCCCTTTGCTGTCGTCCCCTTATATAGTCATGGAAACTGCGCGCCGTGACGTCACGGGGAGGGGGGGTTCCCGTGTAACACCCGCTCTTACACACACCCCCCGGGCTGGCCCGGTAACCATGGGGCGGGATGCAGGGACTCCCCCATGTGGGTACAGGGCCCCCCTCCATGGGGTCACAGGGATCCGCCTCCATGAGTCACATGGACCCCCTTCCATGGGTCACAGGGACCCCCCTCCGTGGGTCACAGGGACCCCCCCACTGGCACCGCGCCGTGTCGTTCCCACCCACCCACACCCCCCCCCCGGGGTATTTCCGCCGCTCCGGGGCCGGATGCGGAGCCGGGGCGGGGGCAAGCGGCGTTACAAGAGCCCCGCGGCGAGGGCGGCCCCGGCGCACTCCGGTCCCGGCGGCGCCATGGAGGAGGCGCAGCGGCTGCTGACCGTGTCCGTGTGGAAGCTCTACCGGTGCCGGCTGCAGCGCGGCGGCCTCCGCCTCCACCAGAGCCTCCAGCTCTCGCTGCTCGTCCGCGCTGCCCGGCACCGTTACCTGGCCGCCCGCGCCGCCGCCGAACAGGGATCCACCGCGGGGAACCCCCTGGGGATGGCTCCCGGGGACCCGCACCGAGAAGATCCCCCGAGAAGACCGAGTCCGGACCCCCGCAGCCCCCGAGACCGGGAGGACCCAGCGAGCCCGGACCCCCGCAGTCCCCGAGACCGGGAGGACCCAGCGAGCCCGGACCCCCGGAGCACCCGGGACAGGGAGGATCCAGCGAGCCCGGACCCCCGGAGCAACCGGGACCGGGAGGACCCAGCGAGCCTGGACCCCAGCAGCACCCAGGACCTCTCCCAGGACCAGCACCGGGACCAGCCCCAGGCCTCCCCGAGCCGGTACCGCTCTCAGACGAGCTCTCCGAGGCCGCCACTGCCTCCCCGGGACCCTTCGAGCGCTCCCTGCTCCTCGCCGCCGCCTGAGCCCGGTTCCCCCGGAGCTCCTCCAGTCGCACGGGTCGGGCGCAAACGGCAGAGCAGCGGCTCAACCGGTGCCGGGCCGGTCCTGGCGCCGAGTAAACGGTCGCGGCTGGAGGCTGAGAAGCCTCCGCTCGCTCCGGGGCCGCCCGGTCGGTGCTCGGGACCGCCCGCCGCTGCTTTTGCCTTCCTGGTCCGGGCCGTCGGGGCGTGCTGAGCCCCCGCTGCGGACCCTCGGACTCTCGTGGCTCCCGGTGGGCTTCCCCTCCCGGTAACGCCTCCTCTTCCCATGGCCGTGCCGTGCTGGAGGGGATTCCAGGCTGGTCCTGATTCCCAACCCTCACTCCCCCCCCCCCCGAATTGTGTTTAGTTACTATTTTGTTAATTAAATAAAGTGGTTTCTGTGCAGCCGCCGCCTGGGGGGGTTCCCTGTGATACCCCACATGGGGGGGCAAAGGAGTGTCGGGGGGGGCAGGATACGGGGAGAATCCCCCCCACCCCCCCTTTCCCTGTTCCGGGAAGTTCCACGTGCTGCCCATGCGGGGGAGGGGAGCGCGCCCGGATGTGCGGGGGAGGGAAGGGGGAGGTTGGGGCAGGCTATTCCCCCTCACCCCCCACCCCCCCCGCCGAATTCTGGTTCCGGTGCTTCCTGGTTGCTAAGGGAGGGGGGGTCAACACAGACCCAGTGCCCCCTCCCCCCCAACCCCTCCTGTGCAGCCCCCGGGGCCCGATCCCTGGAAGGAGCGAGAAGGGCTCGATCCAAAATTCCTCTTGTTTTAATGGTTCCGTTCGGGGTGGGGGGGAGGGGATCGGGGGTCGTTTTTTGTCTCTTGTTTTTTCTCTTTATTTCTTGGATTCGGTAACTCGGTTCATGCAATTGGCGGCAGCTCCGGTCCCTCGGGCGGGGATGTGGAGGGGGCGGTGCCCGGTGCCCCGCCCGGAGCCTCCCCCAGGCTTCGGTTCCCGCTTCCCACCGCCCATTCCCGCTCCTCCCGGTGCGGGGTTTAGGGGGCGGGGGGGTCCCGGTTCCGCCCCCGGTGGTGGCGGCTCCTCCAGATGATAAAACTCATCCATAGCCCCGGGAGCGAGCGCCGGGTCTCGGGGGGGTGTTTGTGTGTGCCGTCTACACCCGCTCCCCGCCGCCCTATGTCGCGGCGCTCTGTCGCGATAGATCGTCGGAGGCGCCGCTAGCAGCAGTCATCGTCCGTTTCGCTGTAGGGGTCGCGGAGACCGGGCCGTCCCTTCCCGGTGCCGTGCCCCGGGTAGTAGCCGTTGGGCAACCGCCGGCCGGGCCGGGGTGGGGACGGTCCCGGTCGTGTCCCCCCCGCTCCGCCGCGGCCGCCGGGCCGGGGGCCCCGAGGGACGCGTCCGTCGAGAGCCGGGTCGGGGTCGCGGGGGGGGTCGGTCCATCGCGGGGAGGCGGCGGCGGGCGGCGGCGGGCGGCGGGGCCCGCGGGCGGGGGGGGCGGCGGCGGGCGGGGGGCGGCGGGCGGCCGGGGAGAAGGAGACGTGGGGCCGCGGCGTGGCGGGGGTCGGAGGGAGCTGGCGGCGGGCGCGGCGGGGGGTGCTGGTCCCGGAGGTGGAGAGCACCGGGCTCCCGCTGACCGAACTACTGCCCTACAGCAACACCGAGACACCGGGGTGACCGCGGGGGACCGGGCAGGACAGCGGGGCACGGACACAGGGGACAGGGACGTGGGGACATGGCCATGGGAAAGGATATGGGAGGGTGACCACGAGCATAGGGGATGGACGTGGGTGAAGATGAGGCGCACGGACGCAGGACATGAGAGCGTGGACCGGTCATGGACATGGTTGCAGGAACACGAATGACACGTACGGACATGGGGGACATGGACACACGGAGGAGGCATGGACATGGGGGGCAAGGGCAAAGATGGATTGGACACAGGGGTTGAAGGGGACAACACGAGGAATGGGGGGGCACAGGCATGGGGGGCGGGGCATGGATGGGAAGAAATTGGGCCCAGGGATGTGGACACGGGAAGGACACAGGGAACACGGACATGAACAGCGGGGGAGCAGCCACGGGTTTAGGGGGCATGGACACAAGCAGAGACATGGGGGAGGGGGTCACAGCCACCAGCCATGCAGACACGGGGGCGGCAGACAGGGATAAGGGGGCAAAGCAGTGAGAACATTGGGGGAGAACATAAACGAGAGAGCAGAGGGGAAGAGAAGTGAGAAGAGGTGGGGAGGGCTATGGGGGGCAGAGGGGAGTGGGGAGAAGGGGAGGGATATGGGGGGGCTGCCGGCTCCCGCCAAAGCCACTCGCAAAGCAGGAGGGGGGAAGATGTTGGGGCTCAGCCGGGAGACATGGGGAGGAGCAGGGGGCTGGAGGAGTTTGGAAGAGTCGGCCCCGGGGGGGAGGAGCCCTGCACCCCAAAGTGAGACCTGGGGGGAGCCGGGGGGGGCACGCACCGTGAACCCCAACCCGTTACCTGCAGGGACTCGGGGTGTGGGGTCCGTGCCCCCCTCTGAGGCTAGGACCATCCACCCGGATCCTGGAGGGTGGGGCCAGGACCCCCCAGTGCTGGGTGCAGGGGGTGATCACCCTGATTGAGGCCTTTGGGAGCTGCACACCCCTGCCTATCGGGGGGGGGGGGGTGCCCGTGCCCCCCAGTCCATGGTGAGGAGCCCAGTACTCATCCCATGGTGCAACCACTGTGTCCCCCCCAGTGCCATCACCCCAGCCCCAACCCAGGGCTGGAGGGGTCCCGTGCACCCCCAAACGTCTGTACACCCCTGCCCCCCAGGCCTTGTGGGATGCCCCAAACCCATTGGGTGCAGTTTGTGCACCCCAAAACAGAGGTGGGAGAGGGATCCCTGCACCCCAACCCTGGGGGCCACCCACCCCAATGTAGGGCTCTGGGAAGTCCCTACACCCCAACTCTGCACTGGGGGGAGCTCCATGGTCTTGCTAAGGGGGTGCAGCAGAGCTGGAGATGGGGGGGGGTCACCCCAAACCAGTCCAGGGCAGCCAAGAGGGGGGGCATCTTCATTCCAAACTTTCCAGCGTTCCTGGAGAGGGGATTGATGGATCCGGGGGCGCCAGAGCAGACGTGGGGGGGGCCCGAACCGCTTACCTGGGCCACCCCTCGCCGTGACAGCGCAGCCAAAGCACAGCGATGGGGAGACAGAGACGTGAATCACGGCAGGGCCCCACCCAAGCAACGGGGGGGGGGGGGGGGAGGAAGCAAGGAATGGGCAGGGTGGGAGGGGCCGAGAGCAGAAATGTGGGGGCATCCAGAGGGGTCAAACATCACCACAGCAGCTCATAAGCCCCTTTACACCCCCAGATCCCACTTAGAGATGCGCCCGCACCTCCCTCCCCCCCCCGTGCCTTCCCTTTGGGTGCTGCCCCTCCTGATGTTGGGAGACTGGAGCCCCAAGGTGGGGCGCTGGGGGGGGGGGGGGGCTTCTGCCGGTCTAACTGGGTACCACCAGTATAAACTGGGGGGGACACACTGGGATCCCACACACAGACCGTATGGGGGGGTCCCAATGCATGGCGGGGGGGAGCGTCTTTGGTTGAAGCCTGGTCCAGAGGCCACCGGACACCCTGCTTGTCCCCTACGGGTGGGGGGTGTCCCCACAGCCTCCCCCGTTATAGGCGAAGGGGAGAGCGGAGGGGGGCACCCACCTGCCGGGGGGGGGCGTGTTCCCGGCCCTCGCTGGGGGAGCGGGACCAGCGGCGGTCGCGCGAGCGGGGCCGCCCGTAGTCGTGGCGCTCGGTGGGGGGCCCCCGCTCCTTGTCGCCAGCGCCGTGGTGGTGGTGGTGGTGGTGGTGGTGGTGGTGCCGGTGCTTGCGGTCCTTGGCGCGGCCCCTCTCCGGGTCTCGCTCCTTGGGAGGGAGCTCCCCCGACTGCGTTGTGATGCTCAGGTCGGTGCCCAGCCCTGCAGGGACGCAGCGGAGGGTGATGGATGGAGGGGGCCTAGGGGTGTGGGGTGCAGGACATGGGGTGGCTCAGGGGCCGTGGGGTGCAGGAGGAGATGGGGTGGCCCCGGGGAGATGGCCCCACGGTGGGAGCGGGTGGCCTGGGGGTCCCGTCCCACCTGTGTCCATGTCTGTGTAGCGGCTGAGAGAGCGCTCAGAGGTGCGGTGGCTCCGCTCCCGCCGGCGCTGGTGGTGCCGCTGCCCGTCCTCGGGAATGACGCGCTCCAGGGAGTAGTCATCCAGGCGGATGCCGCGGCCGCGTGGGTGGCCCAGCGTGGAGGCCGAGCGCTTCATGGGGCTGGCGTCGGAGATGGTCTGTGGGGACAGCACCAGGGGCTCACAGGGAGAGATACCCGTGAGCGTTGCCTCTGTCCATTCATTCATCATCCATCCATCCATCCATCCATCCATCCATCCATCCATCCATCATCCATCATCCATCCATCCATCCATCCATCATCCATCATCCATCCATCCATCCATCCATCCATCCATCCATCCATCCATCCAGCATCCATCCATCCATCCATCCATCCATCCATCATCCATCCATCATCCATCATCCATCCATCCATCATCATGCATCATCCATCCATCCAGCATCCATCCATCCATCCATCCATCCATCTATCATCCATCATCCATCCATCATCCATCCATCCATCCATCATCCATCCATCCATCCATCCATCCATCCATCATCCATCATCCATCCATCCATCATCCATCCATCCATCATCCATCATCCATCCATCCACCCATCCATCCCTCCCTCCCTCCCTCCCTCCCTCCATCCATCCATCCATCCATCCATCCAATCATCCTTCCCTCCCTTCCATCCTGCTCCAATGTTCAGGTGCCCCCCACCAGCTCCATCCCTGCTCCCCCTTTCCATGGATCCAGGCTCTGCTCCCATGGCAGGTCCGGTGTCCCCTCCCCTCATGCGAGGCTATCCCCAAGCCCCCCTTGTTGAGGTGAGCTGGGAGGGAGCTGGGGGGGACACGGACATGCTCCAGTGCCACATCCCAGCCCCCCTGAGACAGATTCCCCCCCCCCTCCCCCGCTGCTCTATCCATTGAGCTGCTGCTGCCAGGGGCCCGAGTGTCACCAGGGGGGATATGGGGACAGGGATATGAGGATAGGGGGATGCTGCTCCTCACTGGCCACACTGCTGCTGGGACATGGGGCAATGAGGGCCCGGGTGGCTGAGGTGTCCCAAGGGATGGGACAAAGGGGAGGGACGAGAGGGAGGCACATGGCTGGGGACGACACAGGGGATGGGTGGACAGACGGACACGCTGCTGGTGAGTGAGTGCCCTGGATAGGCAAGACAGAGAGCAGGATAGAGGGAAGGACACAGAGGGAGGGATAAAGGCTGGAGAAAGGGAGAGATGGTGACATGGAAGGGAAACAGGGAATGGTGGAGAGAGGGGTGAGTGAATGCAGGGGTAGGTACTGGTGTGGGTGCAGGGGTAGATGCTGATGTGGGTACAGGGATAGGTGCTGGCGTGGGTACAGGGGTGGATGCAGGGGTAGATGCCGGTGTGGGTACAGGGATTGATGCAGGGTTAAGTGCTGGTGTGGGTACAGGGATGGATGCAGGGATAGGTGCTGGTGTGGGTACAGGGATGAATGCAGGGGTAGGTGCTGGCATGGGTACAGGGTGGGTGCAGGCTGAGCCCGCGGGGCGGCTCCCGGGGCCCGGCGGTACCTACACTGAGGTTATTCCCGCGGGGTCGAACCTTCCTCCTCTGCTGAGCCCAGGCAGTGCCCGCAGGGCCGGGAGAGAGAGAGACCAGCGTGAAGACGGGGGGGCCGGGAGGGGTACGGGGGAGGGGGGGGCGGGTCTCCCCATACAGAGCCAAGCACGGGCCAGGCGAGCAGCAGCAATGAGCAGAGCAGCCAGAGCATCCCTGTCCCTGTCCTTGTTCCCATCCCCAGGCATGCGGAGGCGAGCAGGGGGGACACCCCCAAAGCTGGTGGCACCACTGGCATCGAGGTCCCATGTGTCGTCGTCGTCGTGTCCCCCCCCCCCCTTGTGGCTGCTTCTGGGGGGGTCCTACACCAGAACGGAGCTGCTGGAGCCACTGCAGGAGCATCCCCACACCAGGGGACCAGGATAAGGCATCACCTCCCCACAACTCCCCCCGCAGCCTGCTGCCGCCAAGCTCATGCCCCCCCCCCAAGCCCGCAGACCAGCAGCAGCCACTGCGGGGGGACACACATCCCACTGGGGCTACAGGTGGCAGCCACAGCGGGGACCCCAACAAGCCACACCCCCCACCCCCCCCCGAAAACATCAATGGCCACAGGGCTATAAGGGGATGATGGGGTCATGATGGGGACTGTGTCCGGTGTCCCCTCGGGAGGGAGGGGCCGTGCTGAGGGGTCCCCTCACCTGGTTTTCAGCAGGGAGCCGCGGCATGGAGGCGGCTCGGCCGTGCCCCTCCATGGGCAGGTACTCGCTGTCTGAGTATCCATCCTTGGCCATGTCCCGCATCTCCACCAGCTGTGGGGCATGGGGAAAACTGAGGCACGGGGCTGGGGGGGGGACACCGAACCCCGGGATGCCCCCTCTCCAGGCCAGGAAGAGTTGGGGGTGTGGGCTCAGGGGATACGGTTGTGGATAGAGATGGGGATGAGGGAACCCCTGGGGACATGGGGACCTATGGAGATAGGGGAGATGGGGACTTATGGAGATGGGGGACATCGGGACCTATGGAGACTGGGGACATGGGGACCTATGGAGATGGGGCCCAGGGACCCTCGGGGACACAGGGGTTGGAGGGTCCTCACCTGGGAGCTGGGGCGGGTGTTGGGCACGTCCTCGGGGTGCCCCCGCTCAGGGCTCCAGGTCCCTGTTTTCTGGAACATCTCCTGGGCGCGCTGCGTCACCCAGGAGGGGCTCTCCTTGAGGCCCCCGTCGCGCGTGGCCCTGGGTGGGGGGCACAGGCTCAGCCCCCTCCTGCCTGCCCAGTGCCGGGCAGCGGCAGGACGGACCGGCCGCACTTACAGCCCCGAGCCCGGCTCCGCTCCGGGCGCGGCGTCCGGCCCCGGGGCTCCCTCCTGCGTCGGGGATGGCGGCTCCATGCGCTGGAACATGAGCGGCGTCCGGTTCTGCGGGGACATCGGAGAGGCTGGGGACGGGCTGGGGATGCGGAACGGAGGCAACGGGACTGTGATGGGAGGGAACCGGGAGGGGATGGGGACAGAGCTGGCGTGGGGACACTGGATAGATGTTCGAGCATGGGGACACGGAAATGGGATAGAGCTGGGACACTCAGAGATGGGGATGGGGGCACTGGAGAGAAATGGGGACAGGACAGGGCTGGGATGAGGATGCCAGAGGTGGCGGAACTCAAACAAGGACACTGAAGGGATGCTTGGGGACAGGCTGAGGAGTTGGGACAGGGAGACGGGAGTAACTTGGGAAAGGGACAGACTAGGATGGGGATGCAGGAGGTGGCAGAGGAGAGGATGGGAATGGTCTGGGGCCACCTCAGAGCCATGGGGAGGTTTTGGGGGACCCCACCTGCTCCTCCCGCATGGCCTGCAGCTTCTTGGCCTTGCTCTGCCGATAGTATTCCATGATCATCATCGCAGCGTAGATCTTCCCCACCGTCAGGTCAGTGGCTGTGGGCACAGAGGGTGAGCAGGGACCGAGATCGGGGACCAGGGACAGGGACTGGGGATGGGGACTGGGATGGGGCCTTACACTTGTGGGGGGTGACGAGCAGGTCCAGGTTTTTGGGGGACAGGTTGGGCCAGATGGCCACCATCTCCTTGCGGAGCTCTGCATCCATCTGCTGCTTGTCGGCTCCTCCTGTGAGGACAGCACTGAGCCCCAGGGACCAGCCACCGCACCCTGCCCCCTCGTCCCCCATTGCACCCATACCCCAGAGACCCTCATCCCTGTCCCTCCCACCCCAGGGACCCCGCCTCCATAATCCCAGTGTCCCTCTTGGGTTTTGGGCCGCATCCCCTCAGGTCCACGTCCCCATCCCTCGGGGATACATGTACCCCAAAGTCCTTGTCCCCTTCCCTCTGTGATCCCCACATCCCCACCCAAGCCCCCACCGCTGGTCCCCACGCAGCTGCCACCCATCCCTCATGGTGCTGGTTCCCCCCCCCACTGCTGCATCCCCCATGTCCCCACGAGCATCCCCTTGTTCCACCCCCCCCTGCCTTTGGCGATCTTGATGTCAAGGGCGGTGCGGATCAGCGCCATGAGCGTGGAGTTGAAGTGAACCGTGTTGTCATCGGCCACCGGCAGATCCATGCGGAGCAGCCGCTGTGGGGCCCACCACGGGGGGAGGGGGTCACCACCGGGCCCCCCTCCCTCACCTCGCTATGGGGCTGGCGAGAAGGCGGGGGCCACCCTCAATCCCCCTCCCCCCCGGATTCTCCGCCTTCTCCCCCCCCCAGACCCCCCCCCCCCACGAACGGCCAGGGATGGGGGGGGGACAAGGCACTGCCAAAGGGGGGACCCCTGCGTCCGGGGGGGGCAGCACATGCAGCACATGCAGCATGGGGGGGACACACGACCCATTCCCGGCTCTGAAGTGGCCGGGGGGGTGGGGGTGGGGGGGGTGGGGTGAGTGCAAAGCAGCTGTTTTGGGGTGGGGGGTGAGGGTCCAAGGGGTCGTGCTTGAGTTGGGGGGTGCAGGGAGGAGCAATGAGTTTGCCTGGCCTCAGCCCCACGATGCGCCCCCCCCAGCTTCCAGTGCCAAGCAGATGGTTTAACCCCCCCCCAATAAGAAGGGCAGGGACCCTGCCCCTCATGCAGCCCCCGAGGGGGGGTGGGATTTGAGGGTGCAGAGCAAGGCAAGGAGCGAGTGATGCTGATGGGGAAAATGAGGCACTGAGCAGTGGGATCCCCATGCCCCCCCCTTGGTGCCCCTCCCAGTGCCCCACGATGCAGGTGTCTCCCTCCCCCCAGGGAGGTCTGGGGGGTCATGGGCCGTGCAGCAGCCGGGGGGGGGGGGAAGGGGGGGTCATTGTGGGAGAGGAGGTGGGATGGAGGGAGGGGAGTGGGGAGAAGGTTGGGGGGGGTGTGTCCAAAAATGGGCTGCTCCAGGGGAGGCAGCATCGAGCCCCAAAGGGACCCCCAAGAGTGGGGGACCCCAAAGAGGAGCTTCTGGGGGAAACCCCACTGGGGACCCCAAATAGAGGGTCTTTGGGGGCTGGGACCCCCATGGGGGGGGGTGTCTCCAAATAGAAGCTCCTTATGGGGCTGGCCAAGGGCCATGGTGGGGGTCCCCCAACAGGGGTTTGTGGGGGGTGGTTGAGCCCCATGGCAGACCCCAAACAGAAGGTCCTTGGCAGGGTAGTTGAACCCAAGGGGGACCCCAATTAGCGGGTCTTTGGCGGGCTGGGAGCCCCATGGGGGTTTCCCCATACGGGGTCTCCGGGGAGGTTCCATCCCCGTATCTCCAGCCCCTCGTTCAGGGCGGTTGTGGGGGGGCCCCCGCTCCTGGGGGGCCGGATCTTACCCAGCCCGTCCGTGGGGGGACCCGCGGAGGGTCAGCGGGGGGCGCCGGCTCACCACAAACCAAGGGCAAAGCACCAAAAACCAACCGAGAAGATGATGAAAAGAGGCCGGGAAGCATCGGCTGAGCCGGTGCCGCCGCTGGGAACCGGCCCGGGGGGGGGCTTGGCTTTGCCGGGGTGGGGTTATTCTACCTTATAAGCCACACGGGGTGGGCATTTCTTGCCTAAACCCAGGGGCGGGGACATATGTCTCAGCATTTCATACATGTCCATGAATGTCAGCCGGCCCCTGGGAGCGGAGAGAACAAGAAGGAAAAGACATGGGACAGCAAAAGGACAAGGGGGGAGGGGGAAGAGGGAGAGAGACAGAGACGTGGAGTGAAAAAAAAACTGGAAAACCCCCAGGAAAACCAGGAAAAACCGCCTGGAAAAGGCTTAACCCCATCAACGGCCCCAGCGAGCAGGAGGAGGAGAAGGGAGGAAGGCGACGGCAGTGCCCATCATGCAGCCCCGCCGGGGGGGCCGCAGCAAGCAGAGGGATTTGGGGCAAGGGGATGGGGGGGCTCCATGCCTGGGGCCGGCGCCGGGTGCGGGACGTGTGTGTTTGGTGTGTCCATATATATATATATATAAAGATATCATATATATATCTGAGAACCCAGAAGCAACATTCATTCCGTGGATGCTCAGCAGGTTTTTAGTGTCAGTTCAAACCTTGCAAGCAACCCTATGAGGGCATTTCTTGCCTAAGCCCAAGGGGGGAGATATAACTCGTAATAAACTGTACATATCCTTATAATGAATGCGGCCACTGCAAGAAGAATACAGGGGGGTTAGTGAGGAGGCCGGAGCCACGCGGATGCCGACGCCACGACGGGGTGGGGAAACTGAGGCACAGAGCGGTCCAGCCCTTTCCAGGCTCCCCAGGACCTCATAGGGCATCAAGGGATGCCCTGAGAGCAGCCTGGGATACAGCAAGGAACCACCCCTGCCCATCCCATGGCACACATCCCACCCTAGGGACCCTCCAGCACCCAGAGGGGGTCTCTGGGAGGGGTGGGATGAGGGCAAGAGGGAGGAATCCAACGACCAAGCATCTCCAATTGAGAGACCTCAATGGTCCTGAGGGTCCCTCCAACCCAACCCCATTCTATGAATCCATGATCCTAGCGGTGAAACCAAGTCCCTGCTTCCTCTTCATGATCCCTTATTGAAGCCCAAGACCTCAGCGGTCTCGAGGATCCCCCCAACCCAAGCCCATTCCATGATCCTATGGAGAAACCAATTCTTGCCTCCTACCCACAATGGCTGTGGGGGACAGTGGAGCTTGGGGACACCCCCTCTGGGGGGACAACCCCTTTGGAGAGGGTACACAGAGGAGCAGGGAGGGTATTGGGAACCTGCTGCATCCCCCTGGCTGGAGATGGGGACACACGCAGGGTCCATCCAGCCAAGCTCTAGTGGCACTGGCACCAAGAGGGGCTCCAAGGGCACGGGGGGGACCCCCTTTAAAGCACCCCTAAAGCCCGGGAGGGGCCTTACCAGGCAGCGGGGTCGTACTCGGCCCAGACCCGGACGTACTCGTCCAAGTGATGGGGGCCCAGGATGGAGGAGTCACGCGTCAGGTACTCAAAGTTGTCCATGATGACAGCGACAAAGAGGTTCAGCATCTGGGGGGGGACAGGGGGTCAGGGGGGATAAAGGGGTGTTGGCTTGGGATAAAGGGATGTTGGGGCTGCAGTGGGGTGCTGGGGGGGGTGGGGGTGCCGGGGGGTGGTGAGGCTCACCAGGAAGGAGCAGAGGAAGATGAAGGACACGAAGTAGAAGTAGGCGAACTCGTTGCCGCATTCATGCTCGCGGATGCCTGAGTTGTGGTCACAGGGCTTGCCGCTCAGGCAGGACAGCATGATCTCGTGCCAGGCCTCCCCCGTCGCACTCCTGCGGCACCGGCACCAGCTTGACTGCTGCTGCCGGGGGGGGCACTGGGGGTGCTGGGGCTAATGGGGCACTGGGGGCTAATGGGGAGGGGACTGGTGCTAATGGGAGCTGCTGGTGGTAATGGGTGCCACTGGGACAGCAGTATGGCACTGGGACAATGGTGTGGCACTGGGTGCCACAGGTGCTACTGGGTGCTGCTGGGACAGCACTATGGCACTGGGACAGTGGTATGGCACTGGGTGCCACAGGTGCTACTGGGTGCTGCTGGAATAGCAGTATGGTACTGGGAATCACTGGTGGCACTGGGTGTGACTAGTGCTACTGGGTGCTGCTGGGACAGCACTATGGTACTAGGAATCACTGGTGGCACTGGGAATCACTGGTGGCACTGGGAATCACTTGTGGCACTGAGGCACTGGGGCAACTGGTGTTACTGGTGGCACTGGTGCACCTGGTGGTACTGGTGCTACTGGTGGCACTGGTGTTACTGGGCACTCACCGGAACAGGAGCATCAGTGCCTGGAAGAAGGTCCGGAAGTTGTTGTGCTGGGTGATGGCCGATTCATCGTCCTCCTCCTCGATGCCGATGTTCCCAAAGACCTGGGGGGGAACCATGGGGGCCCGAGGGGGGGTATGTGTCAGGGTGTGTGGGGGTTTCAGTAGCACCTGGGGGTGCCGAGGGGAGCCTCACCTGCATCCCGATGATGGCGTAGATGAAGAAGAGCATGGCGATGAGCAGGCAGACATAGGGCAGCGCCTGGGGGCACAACAGCGCTGGTCAGCTTTGGGGGGGGGGGCATCCATGGGACACGCAATAGAGGGGTTCAGGGGGGTCACCTTGAAGGACTGCACGAAGGTCCAAAGCAGGATGCGGATGGTGTAGCCCTGGCGCAGGAGCTTGATGAGCCGTGCGGCCCGAAAGAGCCGCAGGAAGCTCAGGTTGATGAAGTTGTTCTGGGAATGGCAATGGGACGCGGTGGGAATCAAGGACCCAGATCCACATTAAAAGGGGGGGTCCTGGCTCCCACCTACCCCGAACTCAGTGACCAGGATGTCCGTGATGCTCCCGAGCACTGTCACGAAGTCAAAGACATTCCAGGCATCACGGAAGTAGTTCTAGGAATGGGGAAGGGGTGAAAGACGAGGGGAAGATCCCAGCAAGAGCAACCCAGACCCATGGAGCCTGTGATACCCCTGCACTGGATCCATGGATCCCACAGGTACTCATGCATCGGACCCATGGATCCCACAAGTACCCTGCATCTGCTCCATGGATCCCACAGGTACTCATGCATCAGACCCACGGATCCCCTAGTGACCCCTGCAGCAGCTCCCAGGCTCTGGCAGGATTCCATGGGTCCGGATGCAGTGCCGGTGCTCCCATGGGCACGTACCAGGACGCCAAATGCCATGATTTTCAGGAGACACTCGAGAGAGAAGAGGGACGTGAAGACGTTGTTGAACATCTTCAGCACGTACTCATAGGCATCTGACGCATCATAGAACTGGGGAAGGAGCCAGAGATGGGATGAAGCCAGGGATGGGATGGATCCAGGGGGACAGGGATTGATCCAGGGGGACAGGGATGGATCCAGGGGACAAGGACAGCACCCAGAGGCCTGCCTCCAAGGGACAGGGCTGGGCCCCAGGTGCCCTCTGTCCCCCTCCACTGACCTTCATCATGAGGACGATGGTGTTGAGGGCAATCATGGCCATGATGGTGTACTCGAAGGGGGGGGACACCACGAACTGCCACATGCGGTACTGGAAGCTCTGCCGGTTCTGTGGCATGTGCCGCGTCAGGGGCTTGGCACTGATGGCGAAGTCAATGCAGGCTCTCTGCGGGGCAGGACCCCGGTGAGTGCCACTGACCCGCACCCAAGGGTGCTGAGGAGCATAAAGAGGGGGTCCCCAAGGTGGTGGCACCTCATTCTTCTCCAGGCTGTACTCCTCCATCATCTTGTCGCCCTGCTCCTGGAAGGTGATGATGATCAAGGCCACGAAGATGTTGACGAAGAAGAAGGGGAAGACCACAAAGTAGACCACGTAGAAGATGGACATCTCCATGCGGTAGCCAGGGCTCGGCCCTTGGTTCTCATAGGTGGCATCCACCGAGTGTTTGAGGACCCTGCAGTGGGATGGGGACGGGGTGGTGGCCCATCCCAGTCTCCAACCCTGCATCCCACCCTCCATCCCCAGGCCCTTACTGCGGCCACCCCTCGCCGGTGGAGACAGTGAAGAGGGTGAGCAGCGCCCAGAGCACGTTGTCGTAGTGGAATTCATACTTCTTCCACTCCCGCTTCTGCGCCTTCACCTCGTTGTCCTTCTCATAGACCAGGTACTCGCCCCTGGGAAGGACAGGGTGGTGGGATGGGGCCTGGGGGGGGCAGTGGGCACCCCCACGGCCCGGCATTACCTGCAGTCCTTCTCGAACTCCTTGGACTCGTCAGTGCAATAGAAGAACTTGCCCTTGAAGAGCTGCACAGCCACCACAGCGAAGATGAACATGAAGAGCATGTAGACGATGAGGATGTTGAGCACGTTCTTCAGGGAGTTCACAACGCAGTCAAAGACAGCCTGGGAGGGGGGAGTGAGACACATAGGGATGGGGTGGCACCACCCAGGACTCCCATTGGGTCTCCATTGCCCCCTTCACCCACCTTGAGCTTGGGCAGCCTCTTGATTGTCTTCAAGGGCCGGAGGACGCGGAGGACGCGAAGGGATTTGATGGTGTTGATGTCCTTCCCCTTGCTGCTGCCACTATGGGGATGGGGGACAAGAGGAGACGTGGGACCCTGTCCCTGAGCTGGTTTCGGGGGGGGGAGTTGCAAAGAGGGGGTTGAAGGGGAGCGAGGCGCAACCATGAGCACAAGGAGAGAACGAGGACGAGGACGGGGTGACGAAGGCAGAACTTTACCGTGAGCTGCTCCTGTAGCCGGAGGCAGAGCAAGGGGAGAGACAAGGAAGGGTGAGAGCCCAGCCCCCCCCGCGCACACCCCCTCCGCACCTCCGCAGGGCTGCTCTGGCCTTGCTCACGCCTTACTCGGGGGATCCTCACCCCTGTCTTCAGGGATGCTCGGTCACTCTGAGGATGCTCACCCTTTACTTGGGGGATGCTCACCCTTTGCTCTAACGATTCTCAGGGGATGCTCAGACACTCAGGGAATGCTCATGCTTTACTTGGGGGGTGCCCAATCACTTAAGGGATGCTCACCCTTTACTTCAAGGATGCTCATTCTTTACTTGGAGGATGCTCACACTTTCCTTCAAGGATGCTCACTCACTCAGGGGACACTCCCCCTCATCCCTACAGGCTTTTCCTGTACAGTCGCCTTACAAAGAGGCGACTCATCCTTTGCCCAGGGGATTCCTCATTTCCCTTAGGGTTTACTCCAGCTCTGCTCACTGCTGGGCTGCCTGTACTTGGGGACACCAGGACGGTGACAGGACAACACAGCGCGGTGACAAGCGGACGTCAAGCGACATAGCAGAGCACAGCCCCACCAGGAGGCACTGGGAAGCACTGGGAGAGGTGAGACGCCACCACCTCCATCCCTTCCCCACCATCCCCATGGTACCCTCCCTGGTTCCACCAGCGTGGGGGGACCCTCATGGCCCCCCCCCCCATGTCCCTATGCGGGACTCACGTGAAGGCAAAGGCCACCAGCGCCCCGCTGACCACAATGAAGTCCAGGATGTTCCATAGGTCCCGGAAATAGGCCCCTTGGTGAAGCACCAGCCCCAGATCCACCATCTATGGGGGGTAAAGGGAGGGTAAAGGGGGGGGGGGGCACCCTGGGGTAACCCTCATCCCCCTGCTCACCTTGATCACCATCTCAAAGGTGAAGACCCCCGTGAAGACATAGTCAAAGTACCGCAAGACCTGGAGGGAGAAGACGCTGGGGTCCCCCCTGGCACCCTAGGACCCCCTATGGCACCCCAGGACCCCCTCAAGCACCCCGGGGCTGCAGCAGGATCTTAGAGGCAGTACAAAGAGTAGGGGGGGACACCCCATTTTGTCAGAGCCCTCAGGGCTGTTTTGGGGTGCAAGTGGGGGGTGCCTGTTTTGAGGGACCTCACGTTGTTGCGGGGGGCGTTGGGCTGCACAGGGTCCTCAGCAGCAAGTGCGATGCTGCTCATGGCGATGACCATGAGGATGCACATCTCGAAGTAGCGCAGGTTGACAATGTAGTGGCACAACCGGCGAAACCTGGGGGGGGGGCACAGTGAGGGGGAGCAGCGAGGGGCACCCCCAGACATCCCCCTTCAGCATCCCCTCGGTGCTCACGGGTTGGTGGTGGACAGGATGAACATGGAGCTATAGGGCACCATGGGCTTGGGGCCGTTCTCCTGGTCGTCGCCTTCCTCCTTCTTCTCCTCCTCTTCCTCCTTGCGGGGCAGTGGCTCCGGGTTTGCATTTCTGTTCACTGCAGGAGCAGCAGAGTTATGAGCCCTGGCACCCCCCAACGGGCACCCCCAGATCCCCTCCGGACACCCATAGACCTGCCAGACCCCTCCAGACTCCCCAAACCAGCTGCATTCCGCCCCAGGCCACCTTCATCCCCCCCATACTCAGGACCCTCAGACCCTCGGACCCCCCCCAAACCACCTCCATTCCCCCTCATACCCCAGACCACCAGAAGGTCCCTACCCTGGACCAGGGCGCTGGTGGGGGGCGGCGGGAGGGGGGGTGGGATGTCCACAGCCGTGTGCTCTGGCTTCCCCCCCACCTTGGCAGGGTTGTTGTGGGTGCTGGGGTTGGTGACCACCAGGCTGGTGTCGGGGGGGGGGGTTGTGGTGCTGCTGGTTTGGGGGGGCCGGCGGAGGGGGGCCCCGGCGGGGCAGGAGCTGTGGTTGCCCATGGCGGGGGGCACGGAGGGGTCGGCAGTGACCAGTTTGTTGTTCTTCATGTTATCGATGTCTTCGGCCACGGGGGGGTCCCGGCGCCCCACGTCCTGCTGGATGGGGCGGGTGGTGGAGAGCGTGGGGCCCGGCGGCACCCCGGGGACCTGGTTCTCCCTGCGGGGAGGCCACGGCTGCTCAGTGGGCACCGGGAACGGCCGCGAAAGCCAAAGCGGGGCCCGAGGGGGGCCCGGAGCTCCGCGCTCACCTCCGTCTCCGGTGCCGACGCTCCTTGTCCTCCCGCCTGCCCTCGCCGTCGAAGGCGCCCGCCGGTGCGTGCCTGTGCCGCCGGCGCCGCTCCCCATCCCCGTGCTCCCCGTCCCCATCCCCGCGCACCGGGCGGCTGCCATCGCGGTGCCGCGGCCGCCTCTCGGGCCTCCCGCCCTCCTCGCCCTCCTCGGCCGCCCTCCGGTGCGCCCGGTGCCGCCGGTGCTCGCGCTCGGGCTGGGGGGACCCGGAGCGGCCGCCGCCCCCCGCCCGGTGCCGCCGCTCCAGCGCTTTGAGGCGCTCGGGGTCGCCGTAACCGCGCTCGGGGCTCGGCTCCCGCTGCGGCTCCCGGCTGCTGCTGCGGGGCCGGCGGCCGGGGGGGGCGGCAGCGGGCGGGTCCCCGGGGCGGGGACCGCCGGGGTCGGGGCAGCGCGGGGGCCGGCGCAGGTCCTCGGCTCGGAGCTGCCCGAAGCGCGGCTCCGGCTCCGCGGGGCGCGTTTTGTTGGTGTTGTTGTTGCGGTTCTCCTGCGGGTCCACCACCAGCGGGCGATCCAGGTGCGTCTTCATGTCCGGGCGCAGGTGCCGGGCGTAGGGCACCTTCCAGCGCTCCTCGGGGTCCAGCTCGCTGTACAGGGCCTCCCGGCTGGCCAAGAGGTTCTGCTTCCGCAGCTCGCTCGTGCGCTGCTCCCACACGGACTTGGAGGCTTTCTGGTTCTTCTGCTGCTCCTTCCTGCAGCGGGAGCCACAGCCTGAGGGGGCCGGGATGGAGCCGCCGTGGAGATGGGGTGGAGACGGGGTGGAGGCGAGGATGGAGCTGGGATGGAATGGGGGATGGAGCCGGGACGGAGCCGGGATGGAATTGGGATGGAGTCGGGATGGAGCTGAAATTGAGATAGGATGGAACTGGGGATGGAGACGGGATGGAGCCAGGATGGAGCTAGGATGGAGATGGAATTGGGATAGGATGGAACTGGGGATGGAGCCAGGATGGAGTTGGGATGGAGTCAGGATGGAGCTGGAATTGGGATAGGATGGAAATGGGGATGGAGCCAGTGATGGATCTGGGATGGATCTAAAGATGCAGCTGGGATGGAACCAGGATTGATATGGGATGGAACTGGGGATGGATTGAACGATGGAGTCAGGATGGAGCTGGAACTGGGATAGGATGGAACTGGGAATGGAGCCAGGGATGGAGCCCAGGATGGAGCTGGGATGGATCCAAGGCTGGAGCTGGGATGGAGCCCGCCTGGAGCACTCACATGGTGACGGACATGTTGGCTGCCGAGAGCGGGCTCACTTCAGCCACCTCCTTCACCTTCTGCAGCGCCAGCTTCTGGTTGGCAGCTTCCTCCTCCTCCTGCTCGTCCTGTAGAGCCCCACAGTGTGCCCGGGCCAGCCCTGAGGCCCCTGTGATGGTCGGGGGGTGCCCCCAGGGCTGCCCCTCACCTTGGTGAGCTCCTGCGCATTGGCCAGGTTGTCCACTGCGATGGCCAAGAAGACGTTGAGGAGGGTGTCTGAATGCCCCGTTAAGGCAAAAGTGGGTCCTGTCACGATCCAGGGACCCCCCCAGCCCCCCCCCCCCCCCAGCATCCCAAGGATACAGTTGCCAAAGAGGGTGAGGACGATGAAGTAGACAGAGAAAACCATCCCCCCCTTGACGCCGCCCTGAGATTTGATGCCATCGTACATCACTGCGTTCCAGTCTTCTCCTGTCAGGATCTGGGGTGGGAAAAGGAGATGGGGGGGGGCAGCAGCTACCCGACCCCCCCCTCAGCATCCCACCTCCTCAGTGCGGCCCCTCCCCAGGCCCCAGGGGGGTCCCTACCTGAAACACCGTCATTATTGCTGCTGGGAAAGTGTCGAAGTTGGTGGGGGGGGTCCCGTCGTCAAAATTGAACCTGGGGGGGGGGGGGGGAAGCAGTGGGAGCCCCACCCCCACCGGGTGCTCCCCAGCAGGAACCTGGGGGCACAGAGACACCCCCACGCTGGGGAACGGGGGGGTCCCGTGTGGAGAGGGACACCCTGGACCCTGCCCAGTCACTCACTGTCCCCCAAAGAGCTGCATCCCCAAAAGGGCGAAGACGACGATGAAGAGGAAGAGGAGGAAGAGGAGGCTGATGATGGACTTCATGGAGTTCAGGAGGGACACCACCAGGTTCCGGAGGGAAGCCCAGTACCTGCCAGGGCAGAACAGGGATGCGCACAGGCATGGGGGTGGCATGGGGACACGGGGGTGATGAGGGGACACAGGGACAGTGCAGGGACACAAGGATGGCACTTGGGTACCCCACAATGCCTCCGTGCATCCACATACTGCTCCCAGACCCATAGATACAGCCATGGCCCCATTCGACCCCTCAGTACTCACTTGGTGACCTTGAATATGCGCAGTAACCTGAGAGCTCGGAGCACGCTGATCCCGAAGGATGTTCCCGGCTTCACAACAGCCCAGATCACCTCGAAGATGCTTCCGATGATAACCTGGGAGAGGAGAAAGTGTCCCGGTCCCCAGGCCAGCCCTATCCTGTCCCCAGCCCTAAACCAACCTCTTCCCCATGCTCATCTTGTTCTCATCCCATCCCGCCTTCATCCCCATCCCATCCTGTCCCCATTCCCATCCCGTTCCCACCCCTCTTTCATCCCCATCCCTCTCCCATCCCCATTCCATCCCATCCCATGCGTGCAGCACTCACGGCGCAGTCGAAGCAGTTGAAGGAGGAGTGGAAATAAGGCCGGGTGCCGAGGCCATACATTTTTATAAACATCTCGGACATAAAGAGTCCCAAGAAAATGAATTCTGCATAGTCTGGGGGGGACAGGGACAGTGAGGGGGGAGGGCGGACGGGGGTGGACAGGGAGATGGGGATAGGGTGCGGGGCAACAGGGACATGTGAGGGCTCCTTAGGGAGCAGCGGGGGGACATTGAGAGGGGGATCATTGGGAGCACATCAGGGTGACTTCAAGGGGGGCATTGAGAAGGACATGGGGGGCATTGGGGGGCATTGAGGGGCCCTGGGGGCACTCACAGAGGAAGTCAGAGAGCCAGTCGGGCTGGTCGTAGTGGACGATGGCGACGCAGAGGGTGTTGAGCGCCACGAGGCTGAGCACGGTCCAGTAGAAGGCCTGAGTTTTGACCATGCGGCGGATGTGGAAGCGCATCCTCCGCTCCCGCTTGTGGAAGAAGGTGGCGTTCTCCAGCTTGGCACTTTTGAGGCTGGCGCGGGCGAAGGGGGAGCCTGGGGAGAGCCCCCCGACCCAAGCACCGGCGGCATGGTCACCCCCAACGCAGCAGCACCAGCACCCGTCAGCCCCAAACCAGCACAGCTCATTGCAACCAGCACCCATCAGCCCTACACCAGCACAGACCATTGCAACCAGCACCCATCAGCCACAAAACAGCACAGCCCATTGCAACCAACACCCGTCAGCCCCACACCAGCACAACCCATTGCAACCAGCACTCGTCAGCCCCACACCAGCACAGCCCATTGCAACCAGCACCCATCAGCCCCAAACCAGCACAGCCCCTTGCAGCCAGCCCTCCTAAACCATCACCCCTACCCATCACCCCCATTCCTCCTCACCCATGACCACCTCATCAGCCCCCCATTGTACCACATCTCCCCCCACACAGCACCCCCCCATGCCCCCCCCACGCACCCACAGAGGCGATGTCGGCCAACTGCTCCTCAGCATCCTCAGGGCTCAGCAGGTCCGTTTTGCTCTTCTTGATGGTGGCCCTCCGGAGAGCTCCCGCAGGGGGGCACAGGGAGGTGGGTGTCACCCCATAGGACCCCCCCAACCCCTTACCATGGCCTCACCTCCCTGGGGTTCCCCGTTACCAGCAGGGACATGGGGGGCACTTACCATCGAAGGGGTGCCGGGGCTCGCCCTCGGTGTCGTCCTCAGCCAGGATCACTTCTTCTGAAGGAAAGTGGGGGGGTCAATGGGAAATGGGGGTCCTGGAGTGAGGGGAAGTCCGGGGGGGATCCTGGTGCTCACCCGCTTTGGAGATCCATTCCATGTAGCCATTGAGCTCCCGTTCAATCTGCTGCTGGCGCCGCAGCTTCAGGAACGCACGGCGGTTTTCTACCCGCTCCCGCTCTTTGGCAAACTCCCTACAGAGCCAAAGGGAGCCAATGGGCACAGACGCAACTGGGGGGCGACCCCAATGATACCACCTGACACCTCCCGTGCACCGTACCCAGACAGCACCCCCAGCACAAGGTTCAGCATAAAAAAGGAGCCGATGATGATGAGGGGGATGAAGTAGAGCCAGTTCCAAGTGTTCCCTGAGGCATCGTTGCTCTGGGGAGGAGGAAAGAGGGGTCAGGGCTTGGGGGGTTCCAATGAGTTGGGGGGATCCCCTGATCCAGAGGGTTTCCCATTGGGATCAGCGCACAGTGGACCCTCATGGGGCTGGGGCGGAGCTCACATAGTAGAGGAGGTCTGTCCACCCTTCCATGGTGATGCACTGGAAGACGGTGAGGACGGCGAAGAGGATGTTGTCAAACTGGGTGATGCCGTAGTTGGGCCCTTCCCAGTACTTCTTGCACTTGGTGCCGTTGGGACAGATCCGGGCCGGCTCGTCCATCCCACACGGGACTTCCACCTTGATCTCGTCTGGAAGCCAGGCCAGGATCCCTGGATCAGCCCTGCCCATCCTGAGCCCCGCCTGGAGCCAGCGGCAGCAGCAGCAGCAGTCTCCTTGCCAGGGCTGCAGCCAACTGGATGGTTTGGAACCGAGGTGACACCCCCCCCCCCATTCCCAACCTCCCATTCCAAACTCTCATTCCGAGTTTCCGCCCGACACCCCCCCCCACCCCCCCCCCCACCGCAGCCAATGGCAGAAATAGATCCAATTAGCAGCATCTTCATTAGGGAGAGGAGTTAATTGGGACTGCTCCATATCAGGCACAGGCCCCAGTGGGTCCAGGGATGCGGAGGGGGTGGGACGGAGCCAGACCAAGCCCTAGCCCCAGCCCCACAGCAGCGGCCACAGTGGGGAAACTGAGGCACAGTGGGTTGGGGGTATTTGGGGGGCTTGGGGGAGGTTAAGGGGAGACTTGGGGGTGTTGAAGGGTTTTGGTAGGATTTAGGGGGGGCTCAGGGGTTTTGGGGGGCCAAGACTCACCCGTCACCAGGTCGAAGCAGGTGGTGTGGAATTTGCCCATATAAAATTCTAATCCGATGATGGCGAAGATGAGGATCGCGAAGAAGAGCAGGAGCCCGATCTGCAGCAGCGGGATCATCGCCTTCATGATGGACTTCAGGACAACTTGTAAACCTGCGCCAGAGGGGGCTCAGCAGCAGCAGGGCCCCCCAAAACTGGCCCTGATCCCCCCTCAATCCCCATAGAACTCACTTGGGATCCCCGAGACCAGCTTGAGGGGCCGGAGCACACGAACGGCCCGCAGCGTCCGCAGGTCGAACTGGGAGCCCACCGTGGCCAGGATGCTGAGAGCAGGAGGGGGTCAATGGGCTGGGACCCCCCCCATGGCCAGGGACTCCCAAGCAAGCAAAGAGCCATTGTGGCCACCAAGCACCCCCATGGCCCCTGGAATGGCCAGCACCATGGCACAAGGGCCCCTCAGGGAGCTGGGTGGCAGAGGGGGGATCCCAAGCCCCAGAGGCTCATTTGGGACCCCCGATGCCATGGAGGGTCCCCTCCTGCTATCCATCACCATGGCAACTGGCCAGGCCCCCCCCCCCATTCACCCCCATTCATCCCATTCATTCCCATGACCCCATTCACTCTCATTCACCCCCACTCACCCTCCTAATTCACCCCAATGACACCCCCCCCATTTACCCCCATTCACTCTCATTCATTCCCATTTACCACATTCATTCCCATGACCCCCATTCACCCCCCCCACCCCTCCTGGTTCATTCACCCCCCGTTACTTTTGGTGCCAGGGGCGACAATGACCAAGTCACCTGGTGCCACCCAGCACATGCGTGTGCACACGTGTGTACACGTGTGCACACGCCTCCTCCGCATGCTTGCACATTCCTCTGACATGCACGGTCACACGTCCGAAGGCCTCACCCGGTGAGGACGACCACGAAGTCCATCACGTTCCAGCCGTTGCGCAAGTAGGAGCCTTTGTGGAAGGCGAAGCCCAAGGCAATGATCTTGATCCCCGCCTCGAAGCAGAAGATGCCGATGAAATACGGCTCCGTGTCGTCCTGGGCACGGGAACAGGCGTGAGCCGACGGCACCAGGACCCCCAGCCCAGGGGGTGACATAAGGGGGGGCACTTTTAGCATCCGTGTCCCCCCCTTCACCCGCCCCAGGTGCCGGGGTGGGGGGGGAGGCGGCCACTGCTCCTGGTGTGGCCCAGATTCCCAGCAAGGAGGAAACTGGGACAGCGTCAGGGCCACCAGGCTGCGGTGGGCACCGACCCACAGCACAGACCCCGCCCTGGGGCAGGGACTCCTATCAGTGACACCAGGGTGGTCGGAGACCCCCTCCGCAGCCCCTGCCCCGCACTCACCAGCCGCTCCGACATGGGGGTCTTGTCCTCGTCGGGCAGATGCTGCTCCAGCGCCAGGACGATGCAGTTGGCGATGATGGTGGCTAAAATCATGTATTCAAAAGGAGTGGAGCCGAGTCAAGGCAAACGCGGCTGAGCCGAGCCAGCGGGGGGCTGCGGGACCCCCCAGACCGGGCTGCGGGGGGGCAGGAGCAGGGCCGGCGGCAGGAACGCGGAGCCCGGCGCGCTCCATGGCTCATTAATCCCCATCAAAGCAGCGACCCCGCGGCCCCGGAGCCGCCGCACGACGCCGGGAGCCGGCGGCGATCAAAGCGCTGCGGTGACAACGGGACCCGCCGAGACCTACACGGCCCCCGTGTAGGCTCCATGCGGAGCAGCGGCGTGCCCGGAGCCTGCCCCGAGGCACCCGCTGGGGGGGGGAGGGGGGGGGAGCAGACCCGATACCGGCGCCTGGGGGGGGCCAGAGCTGCCCCATGGAGGGAGCAAGGCTTAATCGAGGTGGGGCCGGTGGCAAAGATGGGACCGGATCCTGCTCCCTGCCCCTCTGCAGCATCACGGTGGTGGTGGGGATCAGCTGCTGGCACCGCTGCCCGGCACAGCATGGCCATGGGGTGTGAATGGCGTGGCTATGCAGAATGGCTATCCTGAATGGCTAACCAGCATGGCTATCTGGCACAGCATGTCTAACTAGCATGGCTATCCAGCACAGCACGGGTATCCGGCATGGCTATCTAGCACAGCACAGCTATCCAGCACAGCTACTGAGCATGGCTATCTGGTATGGCTATCCACCATGGCATGGATATCCAGCACAGCTATCCAGCATGGCATGGCTATCTGGCACAGCAATGTTATCCAGCACATCTATCCGGCACAGCTATCCAGCATGGCATGGCTATCTGGCACAGCAATGTTATCCAGCACATCTATCCGGCACAGCTATCCAGCATGGCATGGCTATCTGGCACAGCATGGCTATCCAGCACATTTATCCAGCACAGCAATCCAGCATGGCATGGCTATCTGGTACAGCAATGTTAACCAGCACATCTATCCGGCACCAGCTATCCAGCATGGCATGGCTATCTGGCACAGCATGGCCATCCAGCACATCCATCCGGCACAGCACAGCCGCCCAACTTGGCACCTCGCCATGGCTCTGTACCGTGGCACAATCCCCCAGCCCAGCTCTCCACCAGCTCTCTGGTCTGGCCCGGCTCTGTGGCAGGACATTTGGCCTGGCAACGTGGCCTGGCACAGCTCTCTGGCATGGCAGAGCCACCCGACGCAGCCAGCATGGCTATTCCGCCCAGCCCCTGTTCCCTGGCACAGCCCCGGGCTCAGCACCGTTATCTGGCACAGCCCCGCTCCCCGGCACAGGGACCTGGCACAGCCCGGTTCCGGGGGCAGCCCAGCCCCGCGCTGCAGCACCGCTGATGTGGCAGCAGTACCGCGCTCACCCCTTCCCCCCCGCACCGGCACAGCTCGGTGCCAGACGCGGGGCCGCTGCCCGTGGGATGCTCTGGCCGGGCCGGCGCTGCTGCGGCACGGCCGTGGCCACGCACCGGCTCCTTCGCATCCCCGCACCGGCGGCACCGGCGCCGCACCGGCCCCGACATTTCGGTGCTGCGCCGGCAGCGGCCCCATCGGCACAGCGGCGGCCCAAATCCCCACCCTGCCTCCGGCTTTGGGGGGACCTCGGTGTGGGTCAGAGCCGGGGGCAAACCCGCTGCTCCCTCGGCAGCACGCCAAAACCGAGCGGTGCCTCCCGGACGGCGGCGCAGGGCCCTCCCGGCGGTAACAGTGGCCCTTATGGGTGTCAAAGGCCCTTTTGGGGGGATAATGGCCCTTTTGCGGTGTCAATGGCCCTTTCTGGAAGACAAAACGGCCTCACGCCCCCCAAAAAGCTCAATGAGTCCCTCCTGGGGACACCCCGAGTCCAGGAGACCCCCGGGGTGATGGAGATCAGCTTTGCTGGCACTGGGGGATGCCAGGTCAATCCCCCCACCCCCACCCCCCCTCCCAATTAAGACACTGGAAGAAGCTGATGCAATGGGGTCCCCCTACCCCCAGGATGGGGACATGGTGTAGGATATGGGGATAGGAACCCCAGCAGGGGGATGGGAAGCTGGTAAGGGATGAGGATGTGGAGAGCCCAATGCAGAGCATGGGATGGGGACCCCATCACTGGGACAGGGACCCCAATTCATGCCAGGGGGACAGGGCAGGGCAGGGAAAATGGGACACTGGCCCCAATTCAGGACATAGGGATAGGGACCCCAAAATGGGGACAGGGACCTGGTGCAGGGCATGGGGATGGACACCACAGAACAGCGACATGGACCTCAATTCATGGCAGGGGGACAGGGACCCCAATGAAGGGCAGGGAGAAGGGGACAGGGATCTGAATTCAGGGCATGGGATAGGGACCCCAAAATGGGGACAGAAACCTGGTGCAGGGCATGGGGATGGGGGCCCTGAAATGGGGACAAGGACCTGGTGCAGGGCACAGGGATGGGGACCCCAATGTAGGACATGGGGACCCCAAAATGGGGACAGAAACCTGGTGCAGGGCACAGGGATGGAGACCCCAATGTGGGGCATGGGGGTGGAGGCCCCAATGTGGGGCATGGGGATGGAGACCCCAATGTAGGACATGGGGACTCTGAAATGGGGACAGGAACCTGGTGCAGGGCATAGGGATGGAGACCCCAATGTAGCACATGGGGACCCCAAAACGGGGACAGGAACTGATGCAGGGCATAGGGATGGGGAGAGGGACCTCAATGCAGGGCACAGGGATGAAGACCCCAGCACAGGGCAGGGTGCTGGGGCCGGGGGCTGGGGTGCAGGGTGCCGGGGAGCGGGTGACATACCAATACCGCGAGGGTAGTCCCCCAAAAGGATATGGCCATTCGGTGATCTTTTTGGCGTATTTCCTCACCACGTTGTCCTCGCTGAAGAGGAAGAGGGAGCGGTTGACGGTCAGACAGTTCTGCCGCACGGGGATGGGGTTGTAGAGAGCCATGGTGCGGGCTCGCTGGGCCATCGACTGCTTGTACATCCTCTGAGCCCCGGGGGGGCCGCCCTGCCGCGGGCCCCCCGCACCCCGGCCGGCCGCCGAGGCCCCGGGGCCGCCTCCTGCCCCGTAACGGGCCGGTACCGGCATGTCATCCCCGAAACGAGCCATTGTGCGGACGGAGAGCGGCACCCGGGGCTTACGCTGCTGAGGCCGGCACCGGCGAAGAGCTCATCACATCCCATGGGGGGGGGAGGCGGAGAAATAAAGCAATTTGGGGGGGGGGGGGGCCGGACCCCCCGGTCCCGGCCGGGGGCGGGTCGCTCAGGCGGCGGCGGGGCCGGGGGCAGCGGGAACCGGCCCGAGCATCCTCCCGCCGCGCAGCCCCCCCCCCGCTCCGGTAGCAGCGGAGGATGGAGGGGGGTCCCGCTCTGCGGCTCCCGATGCGATGGAGGGGGGTTGGGGGGGGGGGGGTTGAAGGGCCCCGATGCAGAGCAAGGGGGGGGGGCGGCGGCTGCGCCAAGGGGGGAAGGCACCCAAAAAATCCGCGTCCCCCCCAGGAAAAGAAGCAATTCCCAAAGGATCCAAGCGGCGCGAGGGAGGGAGGGAAGCGGCGGAGAGGGGCCCCCCCTTGGCACCGGGGGTCGCCGTCAGCCCCCCGGTAGCAGCGGGGCGGCGGAGCCCATCGGCCCGGGTTGCGGCAGAGCCTCCGCGATGCTGCTGCTGCTGCTGCTCCTCCTCCTCTTCCTCCTCCTCCTGCTCCTGCCTCTGCTCCCGCTCCCCCCCTGCCCGCGGGGCTCTTCCTCCTCCTCCTCCTCCGCCGCCCCGGGAAGGCTCAAATGAGCGCGGTGATGGAGCGGGGGGGGGGGGAATGGAATGGAATGAAATGGAATGGAATGGAAGGGGGGGCTGCAGGCGGGTAAAAACGGCTGCGAAACGCGTGTTCAAAAACGGGTGTGGAAAAAAGGGCGTGCAAAAATGGGTGTTCAAAAAGGGGTGTTGAAAAACGGGTGTACAAAAACGGGTGTGCAAAAACGGGTGTTGAAACCAGGTGTTCAAAAACGGGTGATCAAAAACCTGTGTGGAAAACGGACGTGCAAAAACGGGTGTGCAAAAACGGGTGCTCAAAAAGGGTGTGCAAAAACGGGTGTGCAAAAACAGGTGTTCAAACACGGGTGTGGAGGAATGGGTGTTCAAAAATGAGTGTGGAAAAATGGTTGTTCAAAAATGGGTGCTCAAAAACAGGTGTTCACAACCGGGTGTGGAACGGGTGTGCAAAGCCCCAGGGGTGAGAGCCTCCTGTGTGCAGAGCCATGGGCATGGAGAGCCAGGGCTGTACAGGGGCACATTTGAAGGTGTGAACCCGCACATGTGAAGGCCTGCACGGGCACGTGTGAAGCTGCGCATGGACACAGCGTGGGGGGGGATGGCGGGTGGGGACACCGTGGCCATGGCAAGGGGGGTCCATTGTCCATTGCCTGGAACTAGGTCGCCCGGTGCCCCCAGCCCCGTGCCTGACGTCAGCGCCTTTGTCCCGGCCCTGCTTTTGTCCGGCCCTGCAGCTGCTCTGCCACGAAGCCAGTGCAGAGAAGGGGGGGCCTTAACCCACTCCCCCCCGTACCCCGAATCTGCCCCGTCCCTATCCCTGCTACCGGGGGCATCGCCTCGGGGTGTTGGGGAACCCCAAAATCCCGGTGAGAGCACACCGGTAGAGCAGGGCCCCACCGGAGGCCAGGGGTTGGTGCCATCGCCGCAAGGGGACGTGGTTCCCTCCGTCCGGGTGCATCCCGCCCCCCCCATGTCCTGGCAGCAGGTGCCCGGTGCAGATGGACATCCCGCAGTGCCGGCAGCCGGTGCGGCCACAACCGGGCTCAGCTGCCAGTGCTGCCGGATGGGGGGGTCTCCGGTGCTGGGGGGGGAGATGGAAGGAGCAGGAGAAGGGAAAAGCCGGATGCATCCGGTGACACCGCAGAGATGGGATGTCCCGGTTGTGCCATTCCTGTCACACCATGTCCGAGACCGGTTTGTGGCTTCAGAGCCGGAGCTGGAGCTGGCGCCGTGGTGATGCCACAGAGATGGGATGGGGATGCTGTGGCATCCGTTGGTCCATGGGGACACATTGGTGCTTCCCTGGGACTTGGGAGCACCATGGCAAGGCCACAGTGGGATGGTGACACCTTGGTGTCCCCCCGTGGACCCAAACTGGGGTGCACAAAGGCCCAGAGAGGTTGGGGGGGGTCCCTTTGTACCCTGTCCCCAGTGGGAGGCCCTGTGGAGCGGCAGTGGCAGCGAGCTGTGGTGTCACCGTGCCATGGTGTCACTGTGCCAGGTCACCCGGTTCTGCCCATCCCTGGGGAAGGGGTTCCTGGGGAGGATAATCCGGGTGACCCCGTTTAGGTGCCATGGTGCATATATGTGTAAAGGCAGTGCACATGTATGTGCCAGGCGGCTGCACACATGTGTAAAGGTGGTGCACATGTATGTGCGAGGCAGTTGCACACACATGTAAAGATGGTGCATATGTATGTGCAAAGCAGTTGCACATGCGTGTAAAGGCGGTGCACATGTATGTGCAAGGCGGTTGCAAACACATGTAAAGGCAGTGCACATGTATGTGCGAGGTGGTTGCACACACGTGCAAGGGCGGTGCACATGTATGTGCAAAGCAGTTGCACACATGTGTAAAGGCAGTGCACATGTACGTGTGAGGCAGTTGCACACATGCGTAAAGGCAGTGTACATGTATGTGCGAGGTGGTTGCACACACGTGTAAAGGCGATGCACATATATGTGCAAGGCGGTTGCAAACACATGTAAAGCTGGTGCACATGTATGTGCAAGGTGGTTGCAAACACATGTAAAGCCGGTGCACATGTATGTGAGAGGTGGTTGCACACGCGTGTCAAGGTGGTGCACATGTATGTGTGAGGCAGTTGCACACGCGTGTGCACAACGCTGCCCTCGGCTGTGGGGTCACCTGAGGACAGCGGCGGGGGGTGTGGTGGGAAGGGGTAGAACAGCCGCGGGGACCCCCGGGGTGGGGGGTCCTGGTTGTCATGGGCCTGGTTGCCATGGGCTCGGTTGCCATAGTAACCCGTTGCTCGGGCGGGGGGGGCGTCCCTGAGCCCCGTTGCCATGGACGGCCGCAGGTGACCGCGCTGCGGCGCGGACGGGGCATGCGCGGGGCTGCGGGAGGGGCGGGCCGGGCACGGGCCACGCCTCCTTTTACGGCTACGGAGTGACGCAACGGAAGGGGCGGGGCAACGGGAGCGCAGGCGGAAGAGGTGGGTGGTGAGCGGCGGGATCGGGTCCCCATAGCCCGTAACGGGGTGTCCATAGCCCGTAATGGGGTCCCGTAGACCGTAACTGGGTACCCGTAGCCACTAATGGGATATCCGTAGCCCGTAATGGGGTCCCATAGCTCTTAACGGGGTCCCCATAGCCCGTAACGGGGTGTCCAAAGCCCGTAATGGGGTCCTATAACCCGTTACTGGGTCCACATAGCCCCTAATGGAGTGTCCGTAGCCCGTAATGGGGTCCCATAGCCCGTAACTGGGTACCCGTAGCCCCTTATGGGGTGTCCGTAGCCCTTAACGGGGTGTCCATAGCTGGTAATGGGGTGTCCCCATCCCCATGTCCTTACGGGGGTGTCCCCTGTCCCAGTTCAGACTGGGAGCCCCCCATTTCCTCCCCTGTTACCATAGCTCCTTGTCCCCTCGCTCCGTGTTTCCCAGTCTGGTGGCACCAGAGATCCTGCACCATGGTGAGTATGGCCACCAGGACCCCACCGGGGCCACCAGGACCTCCCTGTGACCTCTGTGACCACCCCATGGCCACTGTGGGGTCCCCATGGAGTCCCCATGGGGCTCTGATCACGGTTTCTCCCTAGGGTGAGCGCAAGGGCACCAACAAGTACTATCCCCCTGACTTCGACCCGGCCAAGGTGGGCCTCAGGGGGGCCTTGGGGGTGTTTGGGGGGTGTTTTGGGGGTGTCAGGGAGTTGGGGGGGGTTCCCTGGCTCCTGCTGACCCCCCCCCCATTTTTCCCCCCTCAGCACCGCTCCCTCAACAAGTACCATGGGAGCCACCCGCTGCGGGAGCGTGCTCGGAAGCTGGCACAGGGCATCCTGGTCATCAGGTAGGGACACGGGGGGGCCGTGGGGACACCATGGAGGGGGCTGGGGACACGGGGGCATGTTGGTGACATCCCCACACCGTGTGTATGTGTCCCCCCCCGGCCAGGTTCGAGATGCCCTTTAACATCTGGTGTGATGGCTGCAAGAACCACATTGGAATGGGTGAGTCTGACCCCGGCATTCCCAGCCCTAGCATTCCTGGGATGGGGCTGGGTCTGATCCCCCTCCTGCTCCAGGCGTCCGCTACAATGCAGAGAAGACGAAGGTTGGAAACTACTACACAACACCCATCTACAGGTGGGACCTGTCCCTATCCGTGTCCCTATCCCTGTGCCCATCCCTATCCCTATGCCCATCCCTGTCCCTATCCCTGTGCTCATCCCTATCCCTATCCCTGTCCCTGTGCCCATCCCTATCCCTGTGCCCATCCCTGTCCCTATCCCTGTGCTCATCCCTGTCCCTATCCCTATGCCCATCCCTATCACTGTGCCCATCCCTGTCCCTGTGCCCATCCCTATCCCTGTCCCTATCCCTGTGCCCATCCCTATCCCTGTGCTCATCCCTGTGCCCATCCCTGTCCCTGTCCCTGTCCTCATCCCTGTCCCTATCCCTATCACTGTGCCCATCCCTGTCCCTGTGCCCATCCCTATCCCTGTCCCTATCCCTGTGCCCATCCCTATCCCTGTGCTCATCCCTGTGCCCATCCCTATGCTCATCCCTATCCCTGTCCCTGTCCTCATCCCTGTCCCTATCCCTATCACTGTGCCCATCCCTATCCCTGTGCCCATCCCTATCCCTGTGCTCATCCCTGTGCCCATCCCTATCCCTGTCCCTGTGTCCATCCCTGTCCCCGCGTGGCCCTGCTCAGGTTCCGGATGAAGTGCCACCTGTGTGTGAACCACATCGAGCTGCAGACGGATCCCGCGGGATGCGACTACGTCATCGTCAGCGGTGCCCGGCGCAAGGAGGAGCGCTGGGACATGGCTGAGAACCAGCAAGTGCTGCCCACCGGTGAGTCCCAGGCACACCAGTGAGTCCCAGTTACACCAGTAACACCGGTGACACCACTAACACCAGTCACACAGTGCCACCGGTGAGCCCAGACACACCATTGAGTCCCAGTTACACCAGTAACACCAGTGACACCAGTAACACCAATCACACAGTGCCACCGGTGAGCCCAGACACACCATTGAGTCCCAGTTACACCAGTGACACCAGTAACACAGTGCCACCGGTGAGTCCCAGTTACACCAATAACACCAGTGACACCAGTTACACCAGTCACACAGTGTCACCGGCAAACCCAGTTACACCAGTAACACCAGTCACACTGTGCCACCAGTGAGTCCCAGTTACACCAGTCACACAGTGCCACCGGTGAGCCCAGGCACACCAGTAACACCACTAACACCAGTCACACAGTGCCAGCAGTGAGTCCCAGTTACACCAATAACACCAGTTGCACAGTGCCACTGGTAAGTCCCAGTGCTCCCAGTCCCCCCAGTGCTCCCAGTGCAGCAGTGGTGCCCGTGTCCACAGAGCGGGAGGCACGGGAGCGGCTGGCATCCGATGCCATGTTCCGGCTGGAGCACGGCGCCAAGGACCGGGAATGCCGGGAGCGGGCGGGGCCGGGGCTGGCGGCGCTGCAGCACTTCCAGAGCCTCTGGAAGGACGACTTTGGGATCAACTGCCGCTTGCGGAGCCACTTCCGGGTGAGCGCTGCGAGCGCACCCCAGTGCGCACCAGCATAGACCAGTGTGCACCAGTGACTGCGTGGGGAGGGATGTCCCTGCCCCTGTATCCCCATACTGGGAGGGATGTCCCTATCCCTGTATCCCCATACTGTGAGGGATGTCCGTATCCCTGTATCCCCACACTGGGAGAGATGTCCTTATCCCTGTATCCCCATACTGGGAGGGATGTCCCTATCCCCGTATCCCCATACTGGGAGGGATGTCCCTGTCCCCATATCCCCATAGTGGGAGGGATGTCCCTATCACTGTATCCCCACACTGGGAGAGATGTCCCTATCCCCATATCCCCATACTGGGAAGGATGACCCTATCCCTGTGTTCCCACACTGGGAAGGATGTCCCTATCCCCATAGTGGGAGGGATGTCCTTATCCCTGTATCCCCACACTGGGAGGGATGTCCCTATTCCCATAGTGGGAGGGATGTCCTTATCCCTGTATCTCCATACTGGGAGGGATGTCCCTACCCCTGTATCCCCACACTGGGAGGGATGTCCCTATCCCCATATCCCCATAGTGGGAAGGATGACCCTATCCCTGTGTTCCCACACTGGGAGGGATGTCCCTATCCCCATAGTGGGAGGGATGTCCCTGTCCCTGTATCCCCATAGTGGGAGGGATGTCCCTTGCCCCATATCCCCACACTGGCGCTGTCCCTTCCCTGCCGCCGTCGCTGTCGCAGCCGCTCCGGTTCCCCCCGCAGGAGCAGAAACCGCCGCGGGAGGAGCCTCGCCCGGGGCTCGGCATCGCGCTGCTACCGGAGGAGCCGCAGGACCGGCGGGTGGCGGCGCTGCTGGCGCTGCAGAGCCCGCTCTGTGCGTGGGGGACCGCGGGGGGGCCCTGTCCCTGTGTGACCCTCCCCCCCGCATGTGTGTGTGACCCCCCCGTGTCCCCCCAGCCTACGAGGACAAGCAGAGGCAGAAGCGCACCGAGATCTCCTCCCGGCCCTGGTTCCCCGCGGCCACCGGAGACCCCCCACGGAAACCGGCGCCGGGGGGGGGGACACCGCGGACCCCCCCCCCTACCCGCAGCACCCTCGGCATCATCCGCAGGGGTGACCCCCCTGCCGGCACCCCCCCAAAGCACAGCGCGGAGCCCCGGGGGGGGGCTGAGCACGGGGGGGGCGGGCAAAGCACCCCCACAACGTCCCTGGTCGCTGATTATTCCGACTCCAGCTCTGACAGCTCCTGAGGGGGACAGGGACCTCCCCCGGGGCTGCTCCAACGCCCCCCCCGCCTTTGTCAATCCCCCCTCCCGGGTTCATCCCCCCCCATTAAAAGCCGTTGGCAGCAGCACGGCCCCTTTCACTGCTCCGTGCCACCATGGGGGGGTCACTACGGGGATCCCCCCCCACCTTCGGCTCCTTCCGGCCATGCGGGGTAGAGGGGAGAGGAAGCCCGAGCTCCGCCCGCGCCATGGCGCTGGAGTCCATCCGGTACCGGCGTGGGTCCCTCTCCATCCTCAACCAGCGCCTGCTGCCGGAGCAGCTCCGCTATGAGCGGGTGGACGGAGCGGAGCGCGCCTGGGAGGCCATCAACGGCATGGAGGTGACCTGGGGGGGGGGCACGGATCTCAGAACCCCTAGGGGGGAGGACACGGGGTGACAGCAACGGTGCCGCAGGTCCGGGGAGCGCCCGCGATCGCGCTGGTTGGATGCTTGAGCCTGGCGCTGGAGCTGGCGGCCGGGGCCGGGGCCGGTGCCGGGGATGGGGTCGCGGCCCTGGAGGCCTTCGTGGAGCAGCGACTCCGGTTCCTGCTCACGGCGCGACCCACGGCGGTGAACCTGCACCGTGAGGCCGAGCGGCTGCGGGAGCGGCTGCGGGAATGGAGCCGGAGCCCCGGGATCACGGCCCCGGAGCTGCGAGAGCGGTAGGGGCACGGACGGGGGGCGGATTGGGGTCCCCCAGGGGGTGTGGGGGGGGCTATTGGGGTGCTAAGGGTGTATTGGGATCCCTGGCAGGGTGTTGGGGTTCGGGGGGGGCTGTTGGGGTGCTAAGGGTGTATTGGGATCTCTGGGAGGGTGTTGGGGTGCAGGGGGGGCTATTGGGGTGCTAAGGGTGTATTGGGATCTCTGGGAGGGTGTTGGGGTGCAGGGGGGGCTATTGGAGTGTTAAGGGTGTATTGGGATCTCTGGGAGGGTGTTGGGGTGCAGGGGGGGCTATTGGGGTGCTAAGGGTGTATTGGGATCTCTGGGAGGGTGTTGGGGTGCAGGGGGCGCTATTGGGGTGCTAAGGGTGTATTGGGATCCCTGGGAGGGTGTTGGGGTGCAGGGGGAGCTATTGGGGTGCTAAGGGTGTATTGGGATCCCTGGGAGGGTGTTGGGGTGCAGGGGGGGCTATTGGGATGGGGGGGCAGGTGTTTACTACCCAGGTTCATTCCCCACCCCCCAGCATCATTGAGCACATTGAAGGGCTCCTGGCCAAGGACCGAGAGGACAATGAGAGCATTGGGGCTCATGGGGCCCGGGACATCCTGCGCCGCGTCCCTGCCGGTGCCACCGTCACCGTCCTCACCCACTGCAACACCGGGAGCCTCGCCACGGCCGGCTATGGCACTGCACTTGGTAGGACCCCGAGCCCCCCCAGCAACCCAAATACCCCCCCAGCACCCCAAATACCCCCCCCAGTACCCCAAATACACCCCCAGCAACCCAAATACCCCCCCTCAAACTGACTGCAGCTCCCCACTGCCCACCACAGGCATTGTGCGGGCACTGCACGGGCAGGGCCGGCTGCGGAGGGTCCTATGCACCGAGACCCGGCCCTACAACCAGGGCAGCCGCCTGACGGCCTTCGAGCTGCTGCACGACAACATCCCCGTCACCCTCATCACTGACAGCGCTGCCGCTGCTGCCATGAGGGAGCACGGGGTGGATGGTGAGAGTCGGGAGGGACCGCAACGGGGATGAGATTGATGGGGATAGGAGTGGTGCTGGAATGGGGATGGAATGGGGATAGGGATGGAGCTGGGATGGGATTGGCATAGGGGTGGCAGCAGGATGGGGATCGCAATAGGATCGGGATGGAATGGGGATGGAACCAGGATGGGAATGGAGCTGGGATGGGGATTGCAGTGGGATGGAATGGGGATGGGGATGGAGCTGGGATGGGGATGGGGTGGGGATAGTGATGGCAACGGGATGGGGATTGCCACAGGATGAGGATGGAATGCGGATGGAGCCAGGAGGGGGGGCGGCAATGGGATGGGGATGGAATGGGGATATGGATAGAGCTGGGATGAGAATGGAGCAGGGATGGGGATGGAGCTGGGATGGAGATGGAGCTGGGATGGGGATGGAATGGGGATAAGGATGGAGCTGGGATGGGGATGGAGCCAGAATGGGGATGGAGCTGGGATGGAGATGGAGTGGGGATGAGAATGGAGCCGGGATGGGGATGGAGCTGGAATGGAGCTGGAGTGGGGACGGGGATGGAGCCAGGATG